>NC_141029.1:9242500-9342500 GCF_052040795.2 Danio rerio | reverse complement strand
GAAAAAATCTGAAAGTATCACACCGAGTCACACAGGAACGTTGTGTACCCGGCTGTATATCTTATCAGCGAAGAGTAAGTGACAAAATATATACTTTCATCACCTTCTGAGTGACCTGAAGGTCCATTTTGAATGAATATAGTGAAAATAAAAAGGGATATTGGACCTCATTTTCAGCTAAGTTATGGGAAATGGCACTAGTTAGCTAACATTTTCTTTCCCAAACACACGTTTTAGACATTTTAAATGTTAATGAACTGATTCTTTCACTATATTAGACTTGTCACGATTCAAAATTTTGGTACTGAAATTAAAAAAAAAAAAAAAAACATCCATTTCCCATTAACATTTAAGGCACTGTTGATGACGTTCTTAAACAGCGCTGATTTGCCATTGTATTTACGTGCTCAACAGAAATGACTGATTGGCCGTAGAGGTCATCAGTTCACGGCATTTTACTGATGTTTACAGAGTGCAAACACAGACGAGTGATCCACTTGATGAATCGACTGATCTTCATGGCTTTAAAAGGATCCAGTGTCCGTGTATCTGTGTTTGCAATCTGTGAAGAGCGGTAAACTGATGACCTTCACAGCCAATCGCAGTCATTTCTGTTGAGCGCTGGTGAATACTATGGCAAATCTGCTGTTCAAGAACGCGCTCAGCTTAAATGTTAATAGGAAATGGACGTTTTTAAAACTTCAGTAGCAGGACAACACTATTACAGACAACACAAGGGTGTGCTACAGAGGACTGCATCGTTTTATCGCTCACTGGGTTACATAGGCTAAAGCCGTGAAGCATCCTCACTGTTTACCTGCTGCATGAACTAAAGTCTAGGAGGACACTATTAGCATATTACTCTTAAAAAGAGATAGTCATGTTGTTTGTTGCCTAATATGTTTTTAATTGTTTAAATTAAACTATACTGAATTATATTAAAGTGATGTTTACACCATTTCTGCACAGTGAAATCATGGCAACAGTTGGAGGTTTGTAGTACACAGCATGTTGTTGCAATGTTTACAATGCTGATCCTACACTTCCAGGTTTCTTCCCACTGCTGCCTCATTTTCGTTACGCATATAGGCAATCTCACAGGCAATTTAATGATATGGCAATTTTAAACTTAGCTTATGATTACCATAATAATACAAAAAGATCATTTCTAAACTTATATACACTTATATACAGATTGTAAACTCATTTATAAACTTTAAACAGTGTTACCCTGGTTAAAAATACAACAAACTATCCCAGTATATGGCTCCAAATTTGTCTTGGGCTTGCAAATACAACTGTAAAGTTGGCTTCTCTTTCCATCATGTAGTTTTTTAGCATTAGTTAATAGCATTAGCATTAGATAGGACAATCAGTTTGGAAACCTAATGAGTACCATCTAATCAAACTCTCAAAACAGACTGATAAAACAGAAACAGAATCTTATGGTTTACCACTAAAACACTTTTTGCAACAAAACACTGCAAAAAAAAAAAAAAAAAAAAGAAAAAAAAAGAAAAAAAAATACCATGATGGTGACACTAAAACAGTGCAACATTAATAACCAAATAACTGAAAATGTAACATCAAACACCCTAGAGCACATCACTGCTGACAAATATGAGGAAAAAAATGATCAATTATGCAATGAGAATTTTTTTTTTCTACAGTAAACTAGATTTACAACATGAAAGACATAAACAATTACATTTGTTGACTTATTTGGCAGTTTCTATTGCATTTAGTTTTTCACAGATTATAACAATTTAAATTCACAGGACATAACATTTTAAATTAAAACCAAAATCCTCAAAACTGTGATAATATGGATAGAACGACGTCCATGTTATAATTGAATGATTGAAAGCTGCTGTTAATTACACCTATAAACATGTTAATTTAGTAGCTGTGACGTTTCAAAGCAACCACAAACAACTGCTTTGTGTTGTGCCCAATACATGGGTGTGCAAGTAAAGATACTTCCAAACAAGTGTGTTCAAGCAAAACACTGCAGGACGTGTCCCCTAAAAAGCATGACTGGACACACCTAGACTAAAACCCCATTAAAACAAGTTTAACCACCATGTTTACTTTTCTGGGCCATTCTCAGTGATCACTTCAAAACAAAATATTCCTCAGAAATTGCATCCATCTCCAGTATAATAATGCAGAAAACTCTTACCTGTCTGTTTATATCAGCTCCATTCTGCAGCAGCCAGAGCAGGCACTGAGGATGACCCCCGAAGGCAGCAATATGAGCAGGCGTCTGGGCAAAGCGAGAGGTCATAGTGTTCACACCACATCCCACCTGCACTAGACGCACCACACACTCCAGCTGTGGGACAAGAGAGCACACGCAGACAACAGTGCTCAGCTCATGCTTACAGATAATACAACAGATCAATACGACAGACAAATTGCTCAACAAAAAAATGAGAGCAAGCAGTATGGATCGGAGTTCTCAGCAGAAATTGTCATTATTGGGTAAAGTCCTTTAGTGCGGAGTAGAAACTATTTTTGTAATCCTATTTGTTACAAAAAGAAAAAAAAAAACAAAACAAATAAAAAGCTATTATGGGGCTGCTGTATAGAGATGCGCAGATCTAATAATAGAATCATATATTGGCTTCGATACTGCATTCTTTTGCAAGATTGGGTGACATTTAAAAGCTATGAAGATATTACAAAAGGCACTATGAAATAAAGTTTTCATTTACTATATTCCAAATGTTCTGGAGCCATTCTATTGCTAATTGTGAATTACAGATGAATATTCAAGTGGTCAAATGTATGTCAGGTAGGCATGGGACGATAACCGTGTTCAAGGTAAACCGCAGTTTGGAAAAGTCAAGGTTTTAAAACCGCCAACATTTTCTGTAATACCGTTCCTAAGGTATGCGTTAATTTTTTTATTTACGTTTTTTAGGACAGCAGTATCTCCAGCAGAGGAGATGTCCAAAGATGCCGTTTTAAATTGTAAAGAAATCTGTGTTTTGGAAACCAATGAAGACAATGCTTTATTTGAATTATTCAGCCTGACATGTTTACTGCTCCAAACTATTATAAACCTTTAAAAAATTAAATATATTGTTTTCAAAGGGGAAAAGTTTTAGTTTTTTACACTGACATTTAAAAAGAATATATTTTAAAGCAGTAATCACAATATCGTGAAATTGTGATATTTACATCCAAGGTTATCATAGCGTCAAAATCTTATACCGGTCCATGCCTAATGTCAGGGCTTCCCACCGATGTGCCTATCAATCATTCTCCATTAATTCAAAATTCAAAATGAACGCTCTACACTGTAAAACAAATGCAGGGTTTCACACAATTCATGACGTCTCAATACAAACCAAGTTAACTTCATTTTCTTTAAGGTCAATCCAAAGTTGTTAAGTGTTAAGTTGTCCCAATGAAATCTCAAGAATTGTGTTGTTTTGTTTTAGCTCAATCTAAATTAGTTTAAACGATCACAATAAAATATTTTTGTGTGTAGGTGCTGGTGATGCAATAACAGATATCTATAACAAACTGCATCACCTGACCTCCTGTCCAAGAGAGTACCCTCGCACATTCATCATTAAAACAACAGGACTACATCTGCGTTTGCATTTGCGTTTGCGTTTGCATTCCAAAATGTATTTGACTAGGCCTTGGATTAAAGCTAATAATTTAGTAAAAAATTCCATCTTAGCGTGTCATCAGGAGACAAGGCTGTTGTTTTGGATTAGTTTTTATTTGCTTACTTTTTATCTCAAAAGACAGCCATTATAAGAATCAGCAAAGGGATTCATCTAAAAATCTTTTTTAAAAGTTTCTAAAAAAAAAAAGAAAGCTGCCTAGATCTTGGATGACCTGTAGGTGAGTAAATTAACAGGATTTTGTTTGGGGGTAAAAAGTGGGCAACCACTATTGCTCCTTTTTTATTTATAATAAATGTGTACTTCCTCAGAGTAGCAGATGGCAAACAACATAAAATTATTATTATATAAAATTAATAATAAAGAAAAATTCTATAAAATTATTATATGTGTGAGAGATAAGCCGCAAATTCATTCTTTAATCTAAAGGATAAATGACGAAATGACTGGTTTAAACTGGCTGCAAAATATATGCACACCATTAGTAATGGTTTATTTTCATGGCACCAGGTTAAACATTGACACATTTCAGACACTCGTACATTACAAGTAAAGACCATGACTGAATATGGAGGAAGGTCTTAGAGTGACGTTCTCCAAAATTAAATGAATAATAGACGTTGGCCTATTGGGGTGTGTGCACCACTGTGTGTAAGTTTTACTTATTTATAACCACCTCCGAGGATATTGGGGGTCGAGAGTCACTGGCATTGTTTATTATTATTTTTTATTGGGGGGGGGGGTAAGCTAATGTTAATGGTAAAACAATTTCCATGGTTATTACTGAGATAGTTTATAAGTGCTGTGAAACCCACTGGAGCTGAATATCTAATACGGTAATGGCATATGGTTTCAGACAAGACTTAAAAGCTTTAGGCAATCACAACAGATCTGACCAATCAGATAAAGAGTATGAGGTGTTTGGAGAGCCCAGATGCTTAAACAAACTATTTCAGAAACTGAGAATAAAGCAGATGCTACAGTGTGTATTACAGGAAAGGTCAAGAGTATTTTGTCGTTGGATAGACTTGAAGAAAGTCTTCAAAACAAAACTGCGATCCTTTAAAGTGTCATTAAAAAAAACAATCAGATCACAGCTTGTGAAAAGGTCCATTATTTATTCTCATTGCAGGGTTACACAACACCTCTGTTAATCATCCACTTGGGTTAAATATTGCTCTCACTTTAATGTACCGGAGTAGGAAATCAACTGCATCTGCTACTTAATGGAACCATTTAGTGCCTCATCCCTACTTTATCTCAAATTTCAGTTGGACTCTTCCTGTTATTCATCTTCTCAACAGTGCTTAAATGATTCTTAGACACTCCCATGCTTTATAGAAGACATTACACCCATTAAGATCAAACCAAACAGACACACAGAGTGGGAGCGCCACCTGAACACACAACTTCCTCATGACTATTTTTATAAGTCATAAAACATCATGCAACATTTTACTTAAACTGGAAGATCTGGTTTGAAATAAAACACCCCGTTGATCACGCTCATCAACTGACGCAGAGGAATTCACTTTCGAGTTTGAAAAGGTTAAGATGCAAGCTCATGCATGTTTTCCCTTTTCAGTAAACATTTCTAAAAATAAACCGATGAGTTGGTGTTTATACAGTATCAGCCTGCTAAATCTCATACTTCATCCTAATGGACAACCTTGGGACATCTGAGAATAAAAGACAACAGACATGGGCTACATGATAAAGATAATGTAGCTCTTGAGAAATTGAGGGAAACCTGAAGATCAACATCAGTAATTGAGGCAAGACTAGACTACACCCACATGTGTCAAACTAAAATGACACCTGTTATTAGCACCCAAAAATAGTATTTGGCTTATTATCTGAACAAAGAACATTAAGGTCCACACAGAATCTGAGCATGTAGAATTTAGCAGATTTCCACAGATTTTTAGCCCTTCATTGAGTTTAGTTATGTGAATGTGTAAATAAATATTTATTCATTTTTTAGACGGTTTCAGATTCATGTAGTACAATACAGTTTGTAAAGTAATATTTTCTATCTTTCAGTAGATATTTTAGGAGAAACTTCCTTTTTTTTACCAAACATTTGGTTTTAATTGGATTTGCATTGTAAACCTAAAAAATATATATATTTACTCACCGGTCACTTTATTAGGTACACCTGCCCAACTGCTCGTTAATGCAAATTTTAAGTCAGCCAATCGCATGGCAGCAACTCAATGCATTTAAGCATGTAGATATGGGCTGCGTCCAAAACCGCATACTTCTATACTATATAGTACGCTAAAATCAGAATGCGAGCAGAGTAGCATGTCCAAATACATAGAATTCAAAAATCAGTATGCGAGAAGTACCCGGATGACTTCCGGCGAGATTCTGGAGTGCGCATCCCATGCACGCTGCTCTATCCCATGATGCCTCGTGAGAGAATTCATGAATGGGAGTGAAGCGACGCAACTGACGCAGGTAGTTCACGTGACCATGACAAAATGGCGGATGTTGTACGTCCGAATTCCATTCATACTTTTCACATTCATACTGTATAGAATGTACTTTTCTAATGGCTGAGTAGTACGATTAAATTCAAGTACCTACTAAGTAGAAAGTGGTTTCGAATGCAGCCATGGTCAAGACGATCTGCTGCAATTCAAATAGAGCATTAGAATGGGGAAGAAAGGTGATTTAGGTGATTTTTAACGTGACTTGGTTGTTAGTGCCAGACAGGCTGAGGAGAAGAATAGCCAGACTGTTTCGAGCTGATAGAAAGGCAACAGTAACTCAAATAATCACTCGTTACAACCGAGGTGTGCAGAAGATCATCTCTGAATGCACAACACGTCGAACCTTGAGGCAGATAGGCTACAGCAGCAGAAGACCACACTGGTTGTCACTCCTGCCAGCTGAGAAATCTGAAGTTACAATTTGCACACCAAAACTGGACAATAGATAATTGGAAAAACCTTGTTTGGTCTGATAAATGTCTATTTCTGCTGCGACATTCGGATGGTAGAGTCAGAATTTGGCATCAACAACATGAAAGCATGTATCAATGGTTCAGGCTAGTGGTGGCGGTGTAATGGTGTGGGGGATATTTTTTTGGCACACTTTGTGTCAACGTTATTGTGTGTTATTATTGTTGCTCACTATGTCCATCATTTTATGACCACAGTGTACCCATCTTCTGATGGCTACTTCCAGCAGGGAACGCGCCATGTCATAAAGTTTGAATCATCTCAGACAATAAACATGACATTGTGCTCAAACGGCCTCCACAGTCACCAATATGCATGGGTCAGTATAAAAATCTGACGGTATAACCTTGGAGAAAAATATCATGGTATTGTGCTCACTGCTCTAAAATATATTATTTTTAAATGTCTGGGTAAAAATCTAAAACTTTTTTCCCTTTTAAACAATGCATTTTAAACCAACAAATCTGCAGCAACTGCAAGATGCTATCATGTCGATATGGACCAAAATCTCTGAAAAATATTTCCGGTACTTTGTTGAATCTATGTCACGAAGGATTATGGCAGTTCTGAAGGCAAAAGAGGGTCCAACCTGGTACTAGCAAGGTGTACCTAATAAAGTGGCTGGTGAGTGTATATATTTTTATTTCATGCATTTTTTTCTATTCTCTCTCTCAAAAAAAAAAAAAAATATATATATATATATATATATATATATATATATATATATATATATATATATATATAGAGAGAGAGAGAGAGAGAGAGAGAGAGAGAGAGAGAGAGAGAGAGAGAGAGACAGAGAGAGAGAGAGAGAGAGAGAGAGAGAGAGAGAGAGAGAGAGAGAGAGAGAGAGAGAGAGAGAGAGAGAGTTGAGTTAGAGAGTTGTTGTATGCGTCTACAGGTAAAACATATACATTTAAAGTTTTAGTAAAGATTAAGGTTATTTTCCCTCTAAACAAATTACAATTAAACAACTGTTTATGAAAATAAACTGGTTTAATGTCAATAAATGAGATGGATTGGTTTTTAGTTAACAATATTGATGGCATAGGATGCTAAAAACATTAATATCGGCACTTTCTGAGGTATTATATTGGTACCATTAGAAATGCAGATTCCAGTAATTTGACAAGTGCACTTAATTTTCTTCAAAGTGCCAAAACAATCACTAAATAGAAAATCCCATTTTTACTTTTAAATTCATCACAGATCAAAATATTCCTCAAGCTTGTCTTTTGTGACAGGTATTTTCCATAATTTAGACTCCCAATAACCATCCTCCTCCTCATACCTAAAATAGTATAAAGCAAATATAGTTCCGCGTAAAACTTTGTGCTTTTTCTCCAGATAATTCCAGGCTCTTCCTCGCGGCTCTATGTAGGAAACCCGCTGGCCTGTGACACAAGCGGAAAATGGGAAAGCAAAGGGGGAAATACAGATTAGCTGTCTGAGAATGTAACGCTGGCTCGTCGTTACATATGCGATCAATTGATCCCATTATATTCTTCAGATGCGGTTGGGGTGTCATCCACGAATGACAGACAGATGCAATGTTGTGTAGTAAAGGGAACAACAAACATGTTTAATCATGTGTGTAATTTACGCAGTGTCTATCTACAAAAATCTACCATGATGTGCTGTGAAATGATTCAAGAGTGTACCTTGCCGAAGTGTGCAGCCCAGTGTAGAGGCGTCCAGCCGTAGAAAGAGTCCTCGACCGAGAGCTGCTCGGAGCCGCGCTGCAAGAGCGTGCAGAGCGCGCCCATGTCTCCATCCCTGCACGCACGGTGGAGAGGGAAGCGAATATTCAGCACCTCCTCGCTAGAAAACCCAGACTCCAGACCCACAGACATCACTGCACGACACGGACACTCGCGTTTTGGAAATGCGTGGAAGCCGAAATCTTCACAAAAATGGTGGATTGCACGATGTATACCCGCCCAAACAAAGCGCTTCCAAAGGGGAGGCGAGACGAGACGCACGGCGTGCTCACCTCACAAACACACACAGCACAGTTGCTTGCACGCTGAAGGAGGAATCAAACTTCACCGGGGCATCTCTCAAAAAGCAAAATGGACCATTTAGGATTCAGGAATGGAGGTAGTGCGCATGTACACAATAGCCGTCAACCAAAACCTGAAATGGATCACATGAGACTCCGTACTGAAGTTGCGCATGCCTACTACAAACGAACCGTAGCCTACTACAGAACACGAAACAGATTATTTGATATCCGGACGGAATCTGCTTACTACAAAATAACTGTAAGACAAAACCAGAAACGGATGATTTCGCATTTGGCAGGCCTGTATCCAGCCTGGTGCAAGGGATGGTTCTTTTTTCTCAAAAAGTGTACCTTTTTGTACTAGTTTTTCACCTTGTTTCTATTCAATTATGAGGTTTAAATACTCTATTAAGCGAATTTTTTGATGTAGGAATATATTTCCTTAAATTTTATAATAAAGAAATGTAGAAAAAAAATCTTTAAAATACAAAATTATTACATCATATATAATTAAAAAATGTAGCCTGTTGTCATTCATTCATTTTCTTTTCGGCTTAGTCCCTTTATTAATCAGGTGTCCCCACAGCGGAATGAACCGCCAACTATCCAGCATATGTTTTACACAGTGGATGCCCTTCCAGCTGCAACCCATCTCTGGGAAACATTCATACACACTCATTCACACTCATACATACTGACAATTAAGCTTACCTAATTCACCTGCGTATGTCTTTGGACTGTTGGTGGAACCGGAGCATCCGGAGGAAACCCACGAGAACACAAGGAGAACATGCAAACTCCACACAGAAATGCGAACTGACCTAGCCGAGGCTGGAACCATGGACCTTCTTGCTGTGAGGCGACAGCACTACCTACTGTGCCCTGCATCGGCCCTGTTGGCACTTCAGGGGTCACCAATCCTGGTCCTGGAGGGCCGTTGACCCTGCAGTGTTTAGCTCCAACTTGCCTCAACACACCTGCCTGGGTGTTTCAAGTATACCTAAGACCTTGATTAGCTGGTTCAGGTGTGTTTGATTAGGGTTGGAGCTAAAATCTGCAGGACACCGGCCCTCCAGGAACAAGTTTGATGACCCCTGTATTAGACAAATATCATGCTGGACAGCACATTTAACTTTGCTCAGTCAGAATTTGGCCATTTGAATTAAAAACAATTAAAACATGACTTCACTTACGTCATATTCTGCATGGTCTTAAAACAGTTGATGGGTTATTTCCACATTTGATGATGGCATTGCAGTCAAAATAGAAAAAAAAACAGGAAAGAAATTCTGGACCTTTGTCTTTTGAACCACCTGACCCCTCCTAGCTACGGGCCTATAACACATGTTTAGAAATATGTTGAGCCATGATGCTTTCTGTAGAAAATACCAAATGCGTTGGTCCTCTAAAACAGGGGTGTCAAACTCCTGGAGGGCCGAAGCCCTGCACAGTTTAGTTCCAACCCTGCTCCAACACACTTACCTGTAGGTTTCAAACAAGCCTGAAGGACTCAATTAGTTTGATCAGGTGTGTTTAATTAGGGTTGGAACTAAACTGTGCAGAGCTGCGGCCCTTTTGGAACTGAGTTTGACACCTGTGCTCTAAAACATATGATACAATTATAAAGAGCAAATGTTTAACTTCGTGAAGGAACAAATGAAATATTCAACGATAACTCCCAAAACAATTGATCTTAAAATAGAAAATGCTCAAACTAAATTTTGAGAGATTGTTTAACACAATGTTGTTTTCCAGACCTGTTAAGAGAGCTTATAATTTGTCTCATTATGATAAGAAAAGGTGTATTATGGCTGCACAATGCATTGTTTCAACATCGATATAGCAATGTGATCATTCGCAAATAGTCACAGGATACAAAACGTTCAATCTAAAGTTCTTCATCATTTGCGAGTATTTTTAAAAAGCACTCAGGCATAAACAATTGTCATTTTCTAACTTTAATGACAAAAGGATTTTATTTAACTATTTAGATTTTTAATAGTATGTATTTTACATGCGATTATTCATTTTACCGTATCTGAATGCAATCATAACACACTGTTTATTTCATTTATATCTTGTGTATTTTATGGACATGCACTCCCACTACAGCATCATTACAGTCAATCTAAAATAATGTTGTTTTTTTTCAAATAGGGATATTTAAGTCATCTATTGAAATTAAATTTGTCGCAATTTATACACTGTAAAACCCAATAGGCTAACTCAAACCGTTTGAGGAAACCGATTGCGGCAAACTTAAGTTTAAAGTTTTGAAATCAAGTGGTTCGATACTGTAAACTTCATTCATTCATTTTCTTGTCGGCTTAGTCCTTTTATTAATCCGGGGTCGCCACACCGGAATGAACCGCCAACTTATTGAGCATGTTTTTACGCAGCGGATGCCCTTCCAGCCGCAACCCATCTCTGGGAAACATCCACACACACACTCATTCATGCACACACTTATACATTACGGACAATTTATTCTACCCAATTCACCTGTGCCACATGTCTTAAATGTCATGAAACCCACAAGTACGCAGGGAGAACATGCAAACTCCACACTGAAATGCCAACTGACCAAGCCGAGGCTCAAACCAGTAACCCAGCGACCTTGCTGTGAGGCGACAGCACTACACTGCGCCACTGCATCGCCTACTGTAAACTTATTAAATCATATAGGCTACAATTAAACTATTTGAGTTGATGTTGTCAAACATTTAGAGTATTAGCCACTGCCACAATGGCTACATGCCTCGCGGTTTTGAGGGAGAATGTGCGAGGTTTCTGTCGAATAACCTGCTATTTCTTTCTATTTGGATACAGATAATAACTTTTTTATGAAGTTTATATTTTAACCACTGATATCAATAAAGAAGCCTTATTTTTAAATGTACTTCTTTGTAATCTCGATGTTACTTTGTTGTATGCTGTTGACAAAAACTAGAAGAAAAAATAAACTCGTTTAACTTAAAGCATTACAGTTAACAAAAATATAATTAATTCAAGCATAACTAATTCGGTTTAAGTTAATTCAATCAGTGTATGAGATACCATCATTTTTTTATTAAGTCCAAGTAACTGTAAAAAAATTGAGTTAAACATTTCATTTAGTGATTTGTACCATAGGTTTTACAGTGTATTGCAGAAAAACAAAATATCTCAATGTCAGATTTGTCCAATATCGTATGTTTATGATATTAGTATGATATTCTTTCATGCGAATCCTAAATTTAAAGAAGTGCACTTTAAAATTATGAATCATATTTATCCTGCAAAAGATTTTCTAAGGTTAAAAATCAATATTTGTCATTTAGATGTTGAAACAACCGAACGCTTGTTTTTCCAATGTAATTTGCAAACATTTTGGGATGAAGTATTAGTTTAGATACAACAGAACAGATTTCTAAGACTTATCTGTAAGACTTCTCATGGGAAATCATTAAGCTTGGCTAAATACTTAAAGATATGATATATCTTATATAATGAATATTGTGTTGATATTTTTACAATTATATATTCATAAATATACATTTTTCAAAATTCCCCTAAAACTAGTGGTGTTTAAAGAAGAATTTGTGATATATTTGTAGACATTAAGAGAAATGAAAAGCCAAAAAGCAAAATATTCAGAGCATAATGATAAAATAATTGCTCAGAGGATTTTGCTTTCATATTTTGAAAACTTCAACAACCCTGCAACCTATTTTTCTTTATCATTTATTTAATTTGTAACATTTTTACTTTGTTATATATTATCATGAATGAGGATATGAGGAATGAAATTGTCAATGTGCAATAACTGTTATCAGTCTTTCGTGTATTTAAAAAAGGATTAATGCCTTTTATTGTTCAAGCGTTGTTAAACAAAACCCAAAAACATGGACTCAATCTGCGCATGCTCGCCACGATATGAATGATTCTCAAAACCAGGGAAAGATCTCTAAGGGCTCAGCGCTGAGATTGCGCATGCCCGCTAGAAAACAAACGTAGCACAAAACCTGAAACGGAGCAGTTGAGTAACCGGAGGACGGAGTCACGCACGCGCAGTGCAATATTAATGTGGTGCGGGGAAGATCACGCGCGCAATGGCAAAAACCTGCCGTTTGATGTGAGACGTGTCGCATTCATTGTTTACAAACAGGTTTTCTCAGTGTGACATTTTGTTTAAAATGTACACTATATAATTCGTTGTTATAGCTTACTTCAGGGGGTTGTAGTGTCATTTTTTCTTATTAATGCATTCTTTTATTACTTTTATTCGTAGCTATTTGTCTAAAATTAATTCTAATATTCAGTTGATGTACATTTTGATTTACGTTTACTATATAATACTTTATAATTTAACACGGAAACATTTTTAATCAAATGCAGTATTTTTATATTGGAATGTATTTTTGTTCTTAGATCAGTGATTTTTCATTTACTCTTTGTAATATTTGCATTCATTTAAATCTAATTATATAAATATAAGTGTTTAATTGTCAATTATGTTTATTTCAAATTCAACTATATGAATCTTTACATTTTTGTAATCTCATTATTTTATAAGCATGCGATTACCCAATCATTTGTTATTAGTATATTAGTCTATATGAACCTAATTTTGTGGCTATTCACTGGGGCCAGATGGAATCTGCGGACGTCTTTTGCTACTTCTGTGGAGAATTTTGGTAAAAGTGAATTATTTTGGAAGTATTATAACTAAAACCTTAATATATGAAATAAAAAATAATCTTTTTAACTTTTATTTAATGTTTAAAATGCAAATCCAATTCGATTCACTTTATGTGGTAAATAAAGCAAGTTTGTCATATAGTTTATCTAGTAAAAGACAAAAAATATTACTGGACAAACTGCATTGTACATAAATCAGATGAACATTTTCACATTAGTCAATAATATTACTGAGACTAATTTAAAAACTGAATAAATATAAATTTACACATTTACTCAAGTAAATAAACAGATTAAATAAATTAATGATGCCAGACTAATGTGTGTCTCAGAGTTTCTGCAGGTTTCATCAAGTCAAATGTAAGATATTTTACGCTGTATCACTGTATATGGGAATGTAAAGGAATACAGAACTTTTGGAAAGGTGTAAAAGAAGTTATAGAAAATATTCTTGAGGTTAATATACCAATGTCTCCTTTAATTTTTTTATATAATTTATATTTATATATAGATCAAGTTTAAAAAGACAGAACATATATTTATGAATATATGTATTCTACAAGCGAAACGGCTTATTTCTTTAAATTGGAAAAGTATGTGTGCACCAATGGTAACAAACATGACAATTGAAAAAAATTACTTATATGATAAAAAATAGATACATCATTTTTGATAGAGTTTGAGGACATTTTAAGCCGTTTTTAAAAGGTGGTGGATTTGGAAATGTTTTACTAGAAGATTAGTAACAGAGGTGATATTTTATTCTGTAAAATACTGAGAAGCCTTTTGTTTTGTTTTGTTTTGTTTGTTTGTTGGTTTGTGTAGGATCTGACACATGGAAATGTGTATGTATGTTAAAATATAATAAAAAGGAATTAGGAATTTTTTTTTAGATATTTTACGAGCTTTCTAAAACCATCATGATGCAGGGCTTAATGCCAAGGATTGTTTTTTTTTTTTTTTTGCTCAGTGAAACATATTTTTTACTTGCCTCATCAAATAAATAAATAAATAAATAAATCTAATTAGATATTTTTTAATCAGACATTTTAAACAATGTGTCCAAGCAGTTAATCACAAGTTGTGTAAACAGATTTTTCTACATAACTGTTATTTCAAACAAAGAAAACATGATTTAAGTCTGACAAAACAATATTTCAGTGTATTATGACGTTTTAAGGCTAAAACACTAGAGTTTAGATGCAAAAACCTCTAAACGCCACATGATATTATCCTCTTAAATGAGCATTTTTCTCAGCCTTCTGTTTATGTTAGGTTATTCCACTTTAAAGGCAATGAAAATAACCTTTTATTTGCTCTAAAATTGAAAGTACAGAACCTACAAACAATAGCCTGAGAAAAATGCTTATTTTAGTGTAAATAATTCATAAGGCACCTTTTGCATCTTCAGTTGTTTTTGAATGGACACTGTGTATCATTTACAAAATCTTCAGGAATATGTATTACTAGTAAGCTTATTACTTTGTAGTTTCATTGGATCAAGGACAGTATTATCCAGTGAGGATGATGTCCATTAAATGCATGCCTCTTCATGATTCTTTTTCATCATTTGATATTAAAGAAACCTACACTACCAACCACAATCCGCTCCAGCCATACAGATATTTTCACACAGAGGGAACAATACAAAAAAGAAACATTGTAAATAAAACTTCCATGTTAGTTTAATACGCAGAATAACAAACTATATCTAAAAGTGACAGTCACTTTCAATTATTTGTACTTTGCTGCACATACTAAATAGAGGGAGTTATTGACGGAAAAATAAGATGTTAAACAGTTTAATGTGAGGACAACATCCACTATAAAGCTAGATTTTGAATACTTGAAAGTGAAACATTTTCAAGCAACCCAATAAATAAACTGCAGCTTGTAGTGAGACGGCAATTCATTCAGAAAGGGACGGTGTTAAAACCATCTGGTAGTGGGTTATCATATACAAATCTAGACAACTGCGAACGTAACGCACATCTATAGACATACATGAAAAAACTAAATAAACAGAACGGTGGAGGATTTTACAGAAAGCCACCACACAGACATGAAGGTGGACAAGTTGGACAAGTTCTTGATACTGTATTGCAGAACTACAAGAGGCACTTGAAAATAAAAAAGGAAAGGGAAAAAAGGATGCTTAACAATGTACGTCAAGTTTATTATATACGAGTATCATCGAGATGCAGACTTTTAGTCTTTATGATGACTTGGAAAGATGTATGAACACACACACACACTCACACACAGAGAGAGATGTAGTTTAGCTTTCGAAAAGCTTCTTGAAAGCGCTGTTGATCTCCTGGATCATGTCGGAGGTGGTGGTTGATCTGCCGTGTTTGTGGAAGGCCTGGCGATTACATTGCCTTGTCAAAGACGTAGCACCGAATGCAGCTACCAGAGAGGGATTCATGCTGCAAAACAGAAACATCTACTATTAAAGACAGGGTGGTTTGGTTCAAAAACACTTTTTTTTTCTTATGCTGGTTCTAGGGATGTAATGATTTACCGTGAGCTGTTTGAAAATCAATTTAAATATCGTTCCCTTGGAATTATAAGGTTCTATCTGCGTTCTGAATTATTTTGAGATATTGAGCTTCAAATTTTTTTCATTCCATTTAGCAAACAGTATGTGTGTAACATTTATTTTTTAAATAAAAAAAGTCTTAAAATGTAAACAACTTATAAAAAAACATCCTATAATGTAAATAAACTCTGCTGCTATTTTGGGATTTCCACCTGGATTTTGCAAACCCAAATTTATAAGCTTTCCAAATCCACATGCAGAGGTGTAAATGCAAAAATTAGGTCTCATTTTAAAGAAAACTCTTTGAATTTTCATAAAACGCTATTGAAAGTGTTTAAAATAACTGTATATGTTGTCTGTGTCATAATAAACACCTAAAAAAAGGCGCTTTTTGTATTTTTTTCATAAACTCAAATGAAAGTGTATCTTTTAGGTTCTGTGTGGTCTAGGGTGCTGTAATTAATTTTGGTGGTTCCTTCCTTTGAGAACCACTGATCTAGAGAATTTAGGCAAACACAGCAGCACAGTGATGTGTCTAAATGTGAACAAACTCTTGATAAAAGACAACGTCCGCCCTTCTCCAATTCTCGTACAGCTCTCCCGACAAAAATGCTAGAAGCACACAAACAGCTTTGCTGTATCGGCCATGACAGCATCGCGGGGAAAAGCATGCAACAAACCCCGTGGATCATAGAAACAAACACATACGACCCTTCATGAACAGCTAAATACCGTGTGCCGTGGGTCCGTGTCTCACAGCTTGGCACTGGCAGGTATGCCTTGCCTTCGGAAAGCACATGCAGTCATGAATAATTAGGAAGCAGGCTCTTCTTATCACTCCGATTTTGATCCTGCCCCAAAAATCCTTTTAAACCCGGAAGCTGAAATTAGCTGACAAAAGCTCAAAATTATCCAGTTTTTCCCACAATTAAAGCTAACAGGTGCTAATATTGTCTTAACTGATGCTCAACACACACACATCTGTTAAAATCTCAAAAAAGTACTCGAGGGTTTTGGATTCTTTAATTCTATTGTACCATGCACTTTAGACTTTGCACCAATAATGTAAAATAGAGCCTGTTGAGTTTACCGTTAACAATTTAACTGAAATTTAATAAAAACTGAAAGAGTACTGAAGTGAAGATTTCATGGTGAAAGTTTTTTATTCCGTTAACAGGGGACATTAAAAAGACTTGTAAGTCTTTGTTTAAATAAAAGCTACTTATTTTATTTGCATCATTATTCATTTTGTTTTATTTTAAATTTTGATTTAAAATTGCAATTTAGTTTTGTTATTTATAGACAAAATGTAGTTTCATTTCAAACAGAAATGTGGAACATTGGAAAAATAAGAAAAAAACAAAACACTTGATCATTTCTAAACTGCCTAAATTAACTGAAAACTGTAAGGTGAGATCAGTGTTGTGAATGATGTCAAATCATGAGTTTAGTAAATGGTTACACCCTAGTTTTTTCAAAGAGCCTGATGTTACTACTATAACCCACACATACAATAATGTACACATTAAGGATGTAACGGTATCGAAATTTCATGATATTTATTGAATCATTTAAAGGAAAAACAAAACTATTGAAGAGACTCAAAAAAGTGCTAGAATGTTCAGGTTACCTCAACACTGAACAGATCAATGACATACAAATTATCTATCTGTAAACTTTCAAACAGGAACTTAAATTATTCAATTTTAATAACAAAAAATATTAAACCATGTAAAAAAAAAAACACCACTCGTAAGGACAAGCCATGAGTGAGATAGAGGTCTCTTGGTGGTACAAGTCAATGTCTCCATCAATCTGAGCAGTGTTCTGCTGTGTTCTTGACTAAAAGAATCCCCATCATGTTAGTCGTATTCCCCGACTTGTATTTCAGCACAGTCTGGCAATGCCTGCATACTCTTTTTTTTTCTGTCACCTTTTCTTCTTTCTTGTTTCTTTTCAGAGAGAAAATGAAATGCTTCCACACATCTGATTTAAAACCCGCTTTAGGTTCGATCATTTTTAGCTCTTATTTTTAGCACCCTCCATTTCTGCATTACTGGATCTGTAGCGACAACAGACCGCAAAGGATGATGGCCACGCCTGGGCTGATGAAAATTGTAGTTTCTGCTACCTCCCATTCGCCTGAGCAAACTTTTCACCAAAAGACCTATGATTTTATTGAGTCACAACCACGGTAATATTGAAAGAAATTGCTATTGCGGTATGACGGTATTTACAATATTGTTACATCCCTAGTATACATGCTTAACTTTATATAATTGTGCACATTTTTGTTTGTTTGTTTTATTATTAATAATTCTCACTTCAGACTGGACAAATGTTAAGGATTCTCAACCATGGGAAAAATCATAATCACTCTTCTTTTGGTCTAAACTGCAATCACAAAGTTTTCCCAGTTTAAATAATGTTGCTATTACACTTCTACATTTCAAAAATCATGAAATTTCACAATTGTCAATGCTGACGCAGAATGGGAAAAAGTAAACCCCCCCAAAAGCCTTCAAGAGCAGTGAGTGTGTTATTGTTGTTTGATTAATAATAATAATAATAATAATAATAATAATAATAATAATGATAATAATAATAATAATAATGTTAACAGCAGCAATATAGTGTTGTCACTTTAAGAGGCATACAGCATTATTCTATGCTTTCACTTTCAGATGCCTTTTCATTCTCGACTCTTTATGTTCCCGTATTACACAACAAATGAGAGTTCATGTGAAGCACGCCCTATGTTGCAAAAAGTCACATTACACAATCTACAGATTTCCACATGAAACTGAACCTAAAGGCAAAAATGGAAAGAAACAGGATTCCCACTCTTTCATAAACAGCAGATTCAAGGACGTTTTAAAGCACCATTCATTTTAAATCAACACCTATAATTCACACCGCCAGCAAGTGTAGCACTTGGGAAGTCCTTACTGTACTTAATTCTCTTGCACGTAATATTAACATTAAAATGTCAGAGTGATAATGATTTAAATGTGACATTTTCAAACCAAAAATTGTGAAATGAAATGTGTTAAATTCAATACGGGTGAAATTCAATGCAAATTCATTCAAATATTCAATTTCTGAAATACTGTTGAAATTTGCATTATTTGTCAGTTCTTGCGTAAGATTTAAATTTGAATACATTTTAAGATTTATACATTAAGTATATCTTTTTTCATTCTGTTTTTGACAGCAGCACAGCACAGTTGTTGAAATAACACCATAAACTAATTTTGTTTTAAATTTAATTAAAGAACTTTCAAGAAGCTGTGTTTGTTTCAGGCCTTGAATCCATTTGTCTGAAATTCAAGTACTTTGAAGAAGCAACAATCCTGTAGGACACAATAATCAGTTTATCTCTATTAATGTTTTTTCAGAATCGCCTATAACTGAAAATCTAAATTGAATGATGTGAATGATCTTGAATGATCTGCCCATGCCTGTTTATTTAATGCTGAACATATTACAAAATCAAGGCAGAATGAAAAGAACTAAGGTTAAAGCTGAAGCTTGTTACAAAGTGAATGCAGAATCTCTTGTGTTTTTCTTTTAGTGTTCAGTCATTCCCGTGTCACTACATCATGTCTCTCTGGGTGCATCTGTTTTCCACATTATAGATGTATAAATAGATTGCAAAAAATTCTGTCCGAACCGATATAGCTTTTTTTGGTGTTGCTATTTTTACCCTTTAGTTGCATCTGAAGGTGAGCTGAAGGCCCAGTGGGCGAAGGCTCCTAGAGACCCGGACAGCAGGTCCCCCTGTCCTCCACAACGCCGTCCACTGCCCTCCTGACTACAGGTCAGAACTGACAAAAAAAAAAAGTAGCAAGTTAGAAAAAGACAACAGGACGCAGGAGTTGTATAAGGTTTGACTGATTTAAGATCATCACTGACTGTTCTTTCCATCTGTAATAATGTCCTCCTCCCCCTTCAAAACCAGGGTCAGGTGACCCAGGGCGATGCTCAGCTGCTGTGCACTTCTCTTGTGGTCGCTGCTGTCTAGAGGCTCGTGATGCTGGGGAAAAAAATTATAATAACTATAATTTACAACTATAATTGTGAAAGACATCTTTTTGTTTTTCATACATTAACTTACAATAATATATATATATATATATATATATATATATATATATATATATATATATATATATATATATATACTAAAAATACATCTCAGAATATGAAATTTAACAATGTTGCACTGAATGATGATGAGAGATTGTTTCACCCCTATCTTGGTATTTTCTTTATCAGAGTCATTTCATAGTGTAGACACTGATTTCGGTTTATAGAAAGAATATATGGCCGACAAACTTCACGATGCTGAGCTGGCATCACGATCCATCGCCCCGCCCCACATTTATATTGATGTATAACTTATAATTTGCGTGTCATCTTAAGAGTAATAACGGTCTTTTTCATGAGCTGTGTTAAATGTTACATATAGCTGCCACTCGCATGGCTGACAGCATGGTGAGGAGTAAATAAAGGATTATACAGCACCTCTCGCTCTTTAAATGTGTAGATTCAGTGGCAAACGCTGTTACCTGTAAACCCCGTCCCACAGACTTTACAGTGAATGGCTTTACTTATTTTCATAGTGGACTTGAAGCCACTGGAAGTCTTTTATCCACTCTTGGAAAAGTGTAAATGGTGGATTAACATTCAGCACATGATCACTAATAAGATGTGCCATTATTAGTAACTTTAGGTGGTTTCTAAAAACAAAATCTGTCAGTGTTTTTTTCAGTCCCTCATCTTCAGCGCTTCACATTTTCGCGGTTGTAGCTCCTGTCATCTGAAGGCAGAAGGCATTGATTGATTAACAGCTGATATTAACCGATTATTCGCCTTCAGTTCTAAAGCAGTGGGCCAATAAGAAGAGCACAAAGGCGGGGCAAGCATTGCAGCCTTTTTTTACTTCAGCAAGTCCACATAACATCTGTTTTAATCTGTTCCTGGGTGCTGCGTTTGGCGTTTTTAGGTGCAAAGATGCATTCTGCATAAATGTCTCCCAAATCCATGCACGCAGTGAGAATTTTGCAGTGAAACAGTGAAAACGTATGCACTCGCCCAAATGCTTTCAAATATATTTTAAGGTCGCATAGATAAAATTTCGGGCACATATGTGACCAAAACGGTCGAGCCCTAGCATCTTTACTTGTTGTTATTTCCTCATAATAATAATAAAATAAGGAAGTTATCATCAATCACAATCACAAAATACAGTGAACTCCAAACAAACTCTCGTCTCCTCCACCAGCTGTGGGAAAAACCATTAGAACGACACAGATCACTGCCTATTCATGCCAGAGTCCCGCGGGAAAAAAAAGTGTTAGACAGGTGGTTACTTGTGTGTAACTTTATTTATTTATGGTTTGGTTATGGGTAAAGCAAAGACCATGTGGGCCAGGTAGTGAAAATGGTAGACTACAATTAATTAATCCATTATTGATTAATTTATATTTAACAACAACCCCCACCCCCCATCTACAACGACATTGTATACACAATAATCCATAACCAAGTGAGCCAACTCTTATACTTTGGATAAGTATTATTTCTTTGGGTTTCTACAAAATATGCTGAATAATACAAACTCGCATACTTTTTTGGACACATCCATAGCACATTTTTTTCTCTCTCATTTAAAATATAAAACAAGTTTACAGATTGATATTTTTCTAATCCCATAACTCTGTGATTGGTTATTTTGAAAAAACAAACAGATGTTTTAAAGGGCACATAGTTTACCCATTTTTAAGATTTAATCTTATTATTATGGTTCTTCTGAGTGTGCCACTTTAGGATCAGTTTAAAACACGGTTCAGATTTTTTTTACAATAATGTGTTTATAATAAAATTAAAAGAGAAGCAACATGAGTGAGAGGACAAGCATTCAGCCGTACATGTACGACTCGGACACAGACCAAGCAGAGAGTACAAAATCATTTGTGTCTCTGTATAGTTTAACACCCAACTGTGTGCTAGTTTAAAGTTCCAAGCTTGTACACTGAGACTAATAACCGAGCACACTGAATAAACTTTGACTGAGGCACCAGATGCGACACTCAGAGCCGCGACACTGCACACCAAACAACTGGTCAGACTATTCAGATGGCGCTCTGTGGTGCGGCAGAAATATGAAGTGTCCCAAATCGTGGCTGGGCATCGTGGACAGCCACTGACTTGAAGAGCCGTTAGAAACCTATGTTTAGAATTCTAAAATGTATGGCCATGCGTGGTGTGATGCTGAGCATCGCCAAGCGGCGCTTCTGGTGTGCGACCTGCAGGCAAGTTCGTTATTTTATTTCCAATGGAGGGACGCGGACATGAGGCAGCACGTTCGCACTTTCCAGCTGCATCTAGTTAAGATCACAGGGAGCTTCTGTGACCGCAGGAAATTCAAATGGCTAAAGTTTAAGGTAGATGCAATGAAAAGTACACATGTTTGCAAACCAACCTAAAGTTACAAACAATAATTCAGATTACAGCGATCATGTGATGAATGTTGATCTTGTGTTGAGTCCAATGAGCCTTACATCTAAAAATAGAGCAAGGGGGTTCCTTTAGTAATATTGCTTTGACTCACATGCTGAAAATGGTAGACGTGAAACCACAAACTGAAAATATGGTGACGCGCGCCTGTCAATCAATATTGATGGGCGGGGGGACCGCACTCCTACGTCAAGTTGTGGTCGCTCTGAAAACTGCTCCTATTGGTCCACCGTTTTTGTTGTTAAATTGAAAAAAAAGGACTGGGTGTGTTTATATCACCCCAATATGATGGTCTGTACACTATACTTACACACCTGTCTGTCCAAACTGCTTGAAAAGTAGATTTTTCACCATTGGTGCTCTTTAATATACTGTTAACATACACATTCTCTGTGAATTCATATTTCACATTTTTATTGCAAACATCCCATCCATAACGATGAAATTGCTCGTCTGTAAAAAAGTGTTCTGTTTTTAATATATTTGTCAGGATTTTATAATCCAAAAAAAAAAAAAAAAACATAAAAACTATTTCCCACTCAAGCTAGGCCATATTTTGTTAACCATGCCATTATTTACATTAAAACCAATAGTATTTTAGGACCAGTAGCAAGGGAAGCTACTATTAAAAAAAAGGTTTTGGTAATTTTAAAGAAGTTTCTAATCTATTAAATAAACATACTATTTAGTCGTATAATAATTAATAATCTACATAACATTTCATTTCATCCATTTTGTTTTTATCTTGTAACAACAAACAATCTTTTGTTTTGAGTGACCTACTTAAAGAACTGAAAGCATGACGCTCGTGTAACGGTTTTTGGCTTTTCACTTCTGCTTTGTCACTGAAAATAAATATCTGGTGCAGCTAAGCTTCAGGGCATCTGTTTCAATCACTGCTGTTGATTACTGTACTTCATACTGTAATAATGACTCTTGATGTTTTTAAACTTGCTTAATAACCACCGAAGCGATACACCTGACAACCAATTAATTATGCACACTTTGCCTTTGTGGTAGAGTGCAAAAATTCAGCACATTTAGTCCATGTTCAGACAGTAATGAGTTCAACTCAAATCTGATTCTTGATTTTTACAGAGGTATCTCCTGTCTGGCTGATCAAATTGGATTTAGTCACATACTTAGATATTCCTATGCTATTATCAAAACAAGTATTGCGCAAATGTGCTCAGTGTGAAAACCCCCTTATGCTGAGTTCAGACTGCATGATTTTAGCCCTGATTTTGACTCGGCGACAGGTTTTGAGAAACTGCCGATAAATGCCTGAAATCACAGGCAAATTGGTGCTCGTTCACGTGAGTGGCAATCACATAGTGTGAACTATCAAGGACACGATATGAAAGAACAACTCAACGAAAACTCAAATGATGCCGTGTTAAATGTGTTTTGACTGAAAATAACATCCCTGATCACCTACAGCCAATGAGAGAGCAGCATTCACTAATATGGATATCTGCAGGCCAGCGGGAGGTTGGGGGAAAAGTTAAAAGCGCTCATTATCAGTTTATTTAGACCCAAGAAATGAAGGAAAAACTAGTGTCAATTTGGCAGGAGCATTGTGTCTGTTTGACGTGTCGTCTGAATAATATCACAATCAGGTCGAAAAAAAAAAAGTTGAGGAGAGATTGTTAATTCTCTTCAAAAGCCAGGTGAGCGACACAAGTTTCTAAAGCCTAAGCCTTCTTTTTCCATTATGTAGTTAATAACGAAAGATATATTACGTGACCTCGAGTTGTTTCCTAGTCACTTCCTGCATTTGTTTGGTTGTGAGACGTAGCTTGGACAAAGTTGTCTGTGATTCTTTCTACTTTAGAGTCTCTCCTGTCGCTGATCCATCTTGCAGTGTAAATGCAGAACTGACAGAACGCTAACCCAGATAGTCATGCAGTGTGAAAACATCTGTGACACGACTACTTTGAAAATCATGCAGTCTGAACTCGGCATTAGATGCGACATACAAATATAACACGCAAAGCTGCAGAGAGGTAATTAGCACATCCAAAATTCTCACCATGGCCTCATACAGACGAGTGAACTCCATGAAGTTGGGTGTGAGGATGCCTCTCTGATAGCCTTGAATGACTGATGGCTCTTTTGCGACTAACCAAAGTCCATCCTGTAAAGAAACACAAACACCACAGCTTGTAAAGACAGTACCCCTTACTAATTTACGTTTTATTATTGGTCCAGTGAAGTGCTTTTAAATGCGTATTTTTGTTCAATTTTTGACCATTTTAACTGAAAGAGGAAATCCCTATCCTCTTTTAAAAATAACAGCCAATAGCATTTCTGGGTTTTTTTCCCAGTGAGAGAGAGAGAGGTTGAGCTCAAACGCATCAAATGATATGTGTCTTGAATGGGGTGGCACATGCCAGATACTACAGATCATTTGATCGGTCAGTAGATTTGTTAAGAATGTGAAGTATGAAGTGATGTCAAAAAGTTAATCCATTTAGGATTGGATTTGAACTTTTTTTTTATTCAAAAGTATTTTTATTGAACATAATAGATATGAGACATACAGTACAAAGAGCTTTTCACTTTTTCGTTGTTTTTACACAACAAACAAACAAAACCTATCGCACACGTATACAGTTGAAGTCAGAATTATTAGCCCTCCTTTGAATTTTTCTTTCTTTTTCAAATATTTCCCAAATGATGTTTAACAGAGCAAGGACATTTACACAGTATGTCTGATAATATTTTTTCTTCTGGAGAAAGTCTTATTTGTTTTATTTTGGCTAGAATAAAAGCAGTTTTTAATTTTTTAAAAACCATTTTAAGGTCAAAACTATTAGCCCCTTTGAGCTATATATTTTTTCAATAGTCTAAAGAACAAACCATCATTACACAATAACTTGCCTAATTACCCTAACCTGCTTAGTTAACCTAATTAACATAGTTGAGCCTTTAAATGTCACTTTAAGCTGTATAAAAGTGTCATGAAAAATATATAGTCAAATATTATTTACTTCCATCATGACAAAGATAAAATAAATCAGTTATTACAGAAATTAGTTATTGAAACTAATATGTTTAGAAATGTGTTGACAAAATCTCTCTGTTAAACAGAAAATGGGGGGAAAAAAGGGGGGAGGTAATAATTTAAGGAGGCTAATAATTCTGATGTCAACTGTACATTTAGGTTTAACAAAAATATATTGAAAAAAATATTAAGATGGAATACAAATAAATAATAATATTAAGTAAAACATTTTACATTTATTAAAAAAAAAAAAAAAAAAAAAAACAAGGAAAGGTTCTACTCTTCTAAAATGACTGGTGGGTCCATCTTCTTTATGTGATCTAAAACAGGTTGCCAGATGAGAAAAAAACATCAGTACCGCCTCCTACAGTGTATCATATTTTTTTCTAAGGTCAGGTAGTGTAGGATCTCCATAAGCCATTGCTTAAAGGTTGGAGAACGTTTTTTCTTCCATTTCAGCAATATTAATCTTGTAGCTAAAAGCGTAGCAAAGACCATCACATTCATCTTGCTTTTGTTAAAAAATAAGGACAGTGGTTTGATCCCAAAAATTGAAATTATGGCCTCAGGTTCTATATACAGTTTAAGTCAGAATTTTTAGCCCCCCTGAATTATTAGCGCCCCCGTTTATTTTTTTTCACCAATTTCTGCTTAACAGAGAGAACATTTTTCAGCACATTTCTACACACAATAATTTTAATAACTCATCTCTAATAACTGATTTATTTTATCTTTGCCATGATGACAGTAAATAATATTTTACTGGATATTTTTCAAGACACTTTTAAACAGCTTAAAGTGACATTTAAAGGCTTTATTAGGTTAATAAGATTAACTAGGCGGGTTAGGGAAATTAGGCAAGTTATTATATAACGATAACGAAGAAAAAAAATTGCTTAAGGGGCTAATAATTTTGTTCCTAAAATGTTTTTTTTTTAAATAAAAACTGCTTTTATTCTAGCCAAAATAAAACAAAAAAGACTTTCTCCAGATGAAAAAATATTATCAGACAGTCTGTGCAAATTTCCTTGCTCTGTTAAACATCACTTGGGCAAATAATATATAATTTAATATGAATATAATATGATATGCCATGTCTGATCTCTCTTCTGTCTCGGTTCTAATTCTATATCAGGGAATTCTATGTCATATTCTATAACACTAATTCTGTTGGCTCCACTTTTGCCAACAAGCCCAGTATGAAAGCAAAATGATCAGCTGCACTGAAGGTTTCAGTGAAAACATTACTCACAGCATCAATGATGACTGGTATTCCTCTGAGTTTTGACCTCTCAATAATCTCCTAAAAATAGAAGCAAGTTACATTAATGAAATTAAGCAAACACAGATTAAGAAACACATTGTTAAGCTCTCTAGAAACACACAACCTTTAAAAAGCAATTGCAGGTCTTATAACTGATGACATTTCTGATGGCATACCACAAAAACAATTTGTTTTGGCTAATGTTACCTAAATATAGATCAATACTTGTTAAAAGATATTCAGTTAGGACAGATGCAGTGAGGGACTACTCTATTTGACTTTGTGTTGAATTGACATTTGCATCAGCAGACAAAAGCTGGTAAATTAGTAGGCAGTCACTAAAAGACACAATGAACGGATCCAATATGATGATGATACACATCTGATTTCTCTCTCAGCCATTTATGATCATCTATTTTTAAAGTTCTTGTCAAGACATGTGTATATAAAGGCATCATTTTTGGCCCATTCAAGTCCATGTGAAAATCAACTATTTAAATGCTGTGTTATCAAGATTAAAAGATCCAGGATCTGCCAGATCATCTTTAGATCATTTAAACGGGGCACAAAGAACAGACCCCAGGTCAACAACACATCCAGTCAAAAATGTCTTTTACACTAAGCCATTGCCATCGGACAGTCATATAAGTCATAATAACCATAAAATAACACATAGACCAATGTGCAGTGATTAAGGGCGTATTCAGATCTGTCTTGTTTGGTTAGAGTCAAACTCAAGTTCACTTCCCCCTTTGGTGTGAATCTTTTGGACAGGTGCAAATAGAAACAATTCTGTCCTATAAATAGCAGATTTTAGCAAACGTGTTTTTTTTTTTTACAGTTTTTTTGGATTTCTTGTAAAAAAGGGCAGTGTGAAAGCAAACTGCACAAAAAAAAAGAAAACACATGTTTGATATGGACCAAAGCAATTGAACTAATGGACTTTTCTGGTGTGAATGCACCCTAAATAAATAAAAAATAAATAAAATGTAACGCAGCATTTGTTTAAAAAGTTGTGTTATATCAAATAACTTGCTGGTGATGCTTAACTGCTGTGAAGAAAACCTGAAAACCCACTGTGTTCATTTCAAATATGAAATATGACAGGGAAAAAAAAATTATGAAAGAATCTGCCATTCTGTCTGAGAGATCTTTGTGCTAAACCCTGAAGTAAAATACTACTTCTACTACTAATACTACTACTAATAAACAGAAAGGAAGACTGCTGACATAGTGTTTCTTCTATAATGTTCAGCAGTCAAAATATTCAATTTTCAATGATGAACCCTTACAATAACCGTGTTATTACGATTACATGAAACATCTCAAAAGCAACTTCATGTGCATTTATAGTTCTGCTATTGTAAACAACCTGGTCTATACAAACCTCATCTGAGGGTGCTTTCACACCTACACTTTTGTTTCGGAACGCATCTCGTTTGCCCAGTTAGCGCGGTTCGATTAGCATATGTGAACAGGGCAATCGCGCTCTGTTCCGCGCCAAAGTAATCGCTCCGAGAAACTCCGATTGAAACGAACCCTGGAGTGGTTCGATTGCAGTGAGAAAGCGATTCAATCCAAGCGCGGTTATATCACAGTGTTTTATGGATATGTAAAAGGCTTACGGCTATATGAAGAGAGAATTATGAGTAGGGCCGGAAGTTTTGCGAGTCTCCGGATGCCCGCAAACGAGTGATGATCTCCCGGTAATCTTGTATCTCCCTCCCGGTCCTCAAATAGGCATCGTTGAGCACCCTTCTCACCCCTCCCCACCGCGTCTCTCCTCAGACACGTCGCGCGCGCGCACCCTGTCAATCACCACCAAACCACCACCTCTCCTGACAGCTTAGCGGGACGCTGCAAAATAAACCCTGACACTGACCAATGTGAGGAGAGTTTACTCGCACGTGACTTGTTTTAGCTCTTTTGGTCCGATTAGAAACTTTGCAGTGTGAAAGTGAACCGCTCCAAGAGCAACAATGCAACATTTGTAATCTCTGTTTCGGAACAACTGAATCGATTCACTGGTGTGAAAGCACCCTGACTGTCTGTGGGAAGAAATACAAAAATGCTAAAGCAAAATAAATCATTTTCACTAAAGCCTGGCAGCTGTTTTGCTAACAAAGAAATACTAAAATCACTGGTCCAAACTCAGATAAAGAGTACATATTGTTCATTTACATATCCTACCAACACTATATCTTTAAAATTACAAAGATCAAAAGATTTTAAGCTCAAAAGTGCAAATCTATAGCTGGCAAATAAAAATTCAGTTGTTATCTGTGCCTTTACCACTGCATATTTAGTATGAACTGCAGTACATAAGTACACAGAAGTAATGTTTCTTTCTCTTGCCTTAGCATTCTTCAGAAGCATGTCCTCCCTTCCCAGACCCGGTCCCACAACCACACTGTGAAGCCTGGGCAACCATTTCTCAATCTCCTCCACAGCATTGGGACTGTCTCTGCAGGTACACAAAGCCAGGAGAGAAACAAAACCGTCACACTCACTCATCACATTTCTCTTGACAAAAAAGGTTTCAGCTAGTGCAATCGAGGACATCCATGAAAGATGACTTCTCAAAACCTCGTCTGTTGATTTTATAATATCGACTTGTGAATCAAAGTTTCTGCTCACAGCACTGGATGGACGATGAGTTCAGGACTGTAGGACTTGATGACTGGAGCTGCATCTTTGGTGCAGAAGACATGAGAGAGATCAGCTCCCTGGAAAACAGATAGGAGCAGTAGATAAATGACAACTGCGTCAGAAATCTCAAACGTCCATACTCTACAGGACGCTAAAAACATTATGCAAGCAGAGTAATATGTCAGAATTCATAGTATTCAAAAAACAGTATGAAAGTACCCAGTGACCTACTACTTCTACCGAGATTCTGAATTGTACATCCAATGGAAACTATGCTATCCCATGATGTAACACAAGGGAATTGGGAATGGGAGTGAAGCGATGCAATTGGTGCTAGTAGGTCATGTGATAATGACAAATGATGGATGTAGTATGTCCGAGTTCCATTCATACTACACACTAGGGTTGCACGGTTTACCAGTACTATAGTAGTATCGCAATACTATGGCTTCAATATACTAACGGTGCTGCTATAGTTTGTAAACGGTAGTATCGTCATTAACGATCTATCTACAATGTGGAAAAATCACTAAATGCTTACATGTTTGTGCAACAATAGACTATTTTATTCTAATAGTTTCTGGAGCCCTTGTTGCATTTTTTCTGTCATTTTGAACACACATCTAAATCGGTTCAATTCTGCTCCTGTCAATATGATTTAGTAGCTACAACAACAAAGATAATCTCTAAAAAAGAATGACTCGCAAAGATAAATTTTGAATTACTTTGTATTGTTAACTGATAAGACTGAAAAAAAATTAAATGAAAACCCTAAAATAGCAACAGGAAACATCAAAACAATTTTTGACCACTTCAAATAGCCTAAATGTATTTGAAAAGTGCTCTTTTTGTAACGCATTTAGTTTGGTATAATTTGTATCTTTATTTTACCGTATTTTTGTTGCTCAGTTATCGACAAAATAAACAAACACAAAAAAAGATTTTAGGTGAAGTTGTGACGAGCTGAAAGCAGTCACTTAATGTCCACACAGGAGTGATGTATTTTAAAAACATCTCTCCATCGTGGTGAAGAGGATAAAAGAAGGAAGTGTTTGTTCACCAGGTAGCAGAGCATGCGGAGCTTCGTCCAGGAGCTCAGGCAATGACGGCCTGGACTGAAATAAAGTCGTCTGGCTGAGAGACAAAGTGTTTGTATGATTAACCCCTGTAATCTTCGGACTGTTGAGCTGATCTAACTTTAAATAGTGTCCAGAAAAGATGATGATGCAGTGTATGAGTCTGAACTTCTGCGTCAAAGTCACTAAAACATTGGTGAAAACTACAGCAACTCAACTATTACACTACATATGTGGTTTATGAGTGATGTGCAAATAGTATATTTTTCAATAAGGGAATTATGAATTAACTTTAAGTAGGCCTATTATTACATAAAAATATAGTATTTCTGATCATTTTCTTTATAATTTGAGTTATGAATTACAGTATCTCAATACTGCTTAGTAACATGATACTTCAGCTGATATAATATCGTAACTTGAATTAATGGTATCGTGACAACCCTACTACTCACATTAATACTATATAGAACAAAGGTCTCAAACTGGGTTTCTGGAGGGCCGCAGCTCTGCACATTTTTGCTCCAACCCTAATCAAACACAGCTGATCTAAATAATCGAGTGTTCAAAAGAGTCTTGAACACCTTGATTTGCTACATCAGCTGTGTTTGATTAGGATTGCTGCTAAGCAGAGCTGCGGCCCTCCAGGAATCGGGTTTGAGACCTATGATATAGAACATACTTTTTTTATTTATAGTTGTGTAGTTATTTCAAATTCAAATGTAGTACCTACCGAGTAGTAGGTGATTTTGCAGCAACTAAATCAACTGATATTTTAGCATTATGCACTAATCAGATAACTGACAATCTTGACTGATAAAGCTATATATACACTCAATTTCCACTTTCTCATTTAGCATTCAGAACAGTTTTTATTATTCACATCACGAAATCCAAAAGGTTTTGGTCCATGTTGACATTATCCACAGAGTTACTGCAGATTTGTTGACTGCTCCTTGATAATACAAATCTCCCACTTCAGAAGGTTATATTGGATTGAGACCTAGTGACTGCGGAGGCTATTTAAAGTTAGTGGACTCATTGGGTCTTACTCACTAATAATTGTGTACATTTTTGCATTTACACACACGCATGGTTTCCGCTACATCCAATCTTCCATGGCGGGGCGCCACGCCAAAATTGATCCCGCCACGGCTACAATACAGCTTCTCATTCAAAACATTGTCGTGTTTTTTTAATAGCGGGTAATAATCGCACCAAAACTTATTAAAAGGTAAGTGAATTATAACAGCGCAAACTTTTCTGTAACTGCAGTAGTGCTGTTTGTTTGACTCTTTAAGGTGACGTGCTGACTGACTGACTGACAGGTGCGTGATGCGTGAGGCCAGCAAACACGACGTATAGCCGTTTCACTTTACTTCAGGACACATTATGTCTATTGGAGACATTCATAAATATTCCTAGCAAATCTAATAAATGTTGGAGACATAGTCGTTATATAAACGCACTAAATCGCACTTCAGCATCGGTTATTTCAGAGCGCACAAGAAGATCTGCGCTTGAGCGGTGTATATTTGAGGGGGCGTGCAACAAGTTTTGTGCTCGAGCAGAGGAAATCGGCGTGCAAGCAAAGAGATTTGCATGCTATAGGCTATTACATAAATGCGATCTCGAATTTTAATACTGCACTCATGACATTTGTCATTGAAATAACGCCACAGGTAGTTGGTAGATTTGAGTAAAAAAGGACTGCCGTGTCGGTGCCAATAGCTTAGTGGTTAGTGCGTCGACACATAGCACCGAGGTGCTCGCAGCGACCAGAGTTGGATTCCCGTCTCGAGGTCCTTTGCTGATCCTTCCCCTAACCCTGCTCCCCACACTTTCCTGTCTCTATATCTTCACTGTCCTATTAATAAAGGTGAAAACCCCTAAAAAAAAAAATTATATATATATATATAAAAAAAAAAAAAGGACTGCCGCCACAGCTAGAAAAAATCCTAGAGGAGACGCGTTTAAAATTCTTACACTTTCCGACCTAAATCATAACACGTGTACACACGAGCTTGTTGTTAAACTCGCTCTTCTGTGAATTTGGAGTGTTCTAAATGAGCGTCCATGTGCATGAAGATAGTAATTTGCATAATACACGCCCAAATAATGTTCATATAACGACTTACCACAAATTCGCACTCCTACAGAGAAAGAAGAACTGAAGAAGATCTTTAAGTTTTTATTGTTGAAAGAGAAGAGCAACAACAAAGCCATTGGTCACTCTCAGCAAGCATATTTGTTCGCTTAAAGCACACTATGCTACAAGATTAAAAAGATTTTTAAGCTAAAGAAAACATTTTATATAGTCACAGTTTAGGCCTCATGCTGGACTCTGAGATGATTGAGGTAAAGTTGGTTTTATATTTACGCATTCATTCAGTGACAATGTGTGACATGCTCCCTATATTGTTTACAATCGTGCATTTGAATATTCGGTCTGAAATTTCATGTAAGTACGACCTGAAAACAACATTAGCACTCTTTATTTGACTGTAAACAAGTTGTGCTTTGATAGTCATTGGCTGCTAATGTGATTTCATTATTAAGAATCTGCAAAGATTATTTTTGTGAAGTTATATTATTAAGGAGAAAGGCAGAATGTGTGAATATGAATCAAACTTTACCTCAACTCTGAGATGTCAGATTTGATGTCATTCACTACCACTGACAGGTGAATATCCTCCTGATCCCACAAGGGAACATAACCAATTTACGCATTGCCAGAATTTTTTTTTTTTACAAATTCATATGATTTCATGCATATGAATACATACAACTTTTTAAAGGAGTCGTAAGTCATTTAAATTCCAATCCTCCCAATGCCAAATGATGTCTCATTATGGATGAGTAAATCGTACTAAAATGTATGATTGAGATCGTACAAATAAATATGAATTAGTTACTAAATCAAAGTTATAAATTACATAATTAATCGGAATATCCGATCGACCTGCTTACACAGACCTGCAAGTGCAAATGCACATATCTGATACATATCAGAATTATTTTCAAACATGAAGGCATGAAACCAGAGTAAGGGTGTCACGATCCTCCAAATCATCGGTTCGATTACATTTTCGATTCTAAAGTCACGATTCGATTCGATTATGAATAATTAATAAATTAATGATCAATTAATTATTTGTAGCCTACCGTTTAAACTACCTGACCTGCATGGTCTTTGTTTTACCCATAAACAAATCATACAGTAAATGAATCAAGGCAAGATACACACATAATAAAAAAAATTCACTCGTGAATAGGAAGTGATCTGTGTCGTTATAACGGCGACTGTAAAAAAGACGCACAACCAACAGGAACCAGCCAACAGTATCTGAGGTGTTCGCTAAAATGACTAAGTACAAGTGAGTGAAAGATTGAAGCAGTCCTCTGACTGCCTGGACCTGCTGTCTCGAGCGCACGGCTGTGTGTGCGTCTGTGTCTGTGTGGTCACGTGATGTGCATTTTCAGAGGTAGAGAGCAAGGAGGGCTGCTCAGAAATGCTACACGCCACTGTGGATGTCAAATCGTTGTCGTTCTAAAATGCCATTTAAAAACAAAGACAGTGTAAACAGGGCCTGAGTGTGTTCCTTTCGCGAGCGGATTTGCAACGGGGGCGGGTGGAGGATCGCGATGCCGGTGTTGTCTATCGAACGAACCGTACACAATACGTACATAGCAGAGCTTGCAAAACTGTGTTCTTTTTGTCGACAACACAAACATTGTCAACATAACTCACTGGAAATCCAAAATGCTTTCTGGTCTCCTGTATCTGCAGTTTAACAAGCACTTCAACAAGCCTGTTTTTTTCTCGCTTGGCAAGCCAAGTTGACGTGACATGGGGGCGTGGCAGCATCGACGATTCTATTTTTTGATTCGATAATCGAAATTGAGCATAAATTTCATCCCCTAAACCAGAGTATATCAGATTTCATGAGATTTTTTCCTACTTATGCCAAGTTTACACGGTTTGGTTTTCAAAGTTGTCTGGCAACTTTGTCTCTCTTGCAAATTCCAGCAAAAAGCAAAGTATAGATAAGGAAATAACATAAGATCAGATTTAAGAGTGTCTGTAAATACATAATTTTGCAATGTGCAGCAACAAACGTTTCTGTTTAATGTTATTGTAAAGCTTATAGATTCTGATATTGTGGTCTATAGGTCCTCTGTGAACGCAATGCTGTATCTTGCTCTCAAATCTCTCTAGACCACTGCTAATGCATTTTAGTCATTGTTGACACTGATTGCATCTTTGATTATTTTGTAATTATATACAATCTCTGAATTTTGGCTTCTGTCATCAATTTCAAAAAACCTGTTGGCGAATCAAAATTAGGGCAAAAAAAAAACATTACATGTACATTGGCAAGTTCCAAACTGGGACAAATGGGATGGGGGTTAAATTGGGTCACTTAAACCATGTATGAGGCCTTAAAAATCACCTTTCTACCCCATTCTGATGTGCGTTTTGAAGTTCAGCAGGTTGTCTTGAAAACATCTACATTCCTAGATGCAATGCTGCCATGTGATTGGCTGATGTTAATGAGCTGTCGCACAGGTGTATCTAATTAGGGGCCCAGTAAGAAAGACAAACATTTAGCAGAATCTGAGCATAATACTTACTACTTTTAAAGCAGAAATAGCTGCAAAAAAAGGTGCTCCTGTGTACCTGTCAACAACAAGATGGAAGTTTCAGCAATCAACAGGGAATAAATAGAAGAAAACAGCCTGCTATGAACTACAACACTAACATCACAACAAATAGCACCTAAAATATTACTGCGGAAGATCACATCAAGGACATGTGGCTGAAATCGAAATTGAGTTCGATGAAAGCTCTAGAAATGATAACAGCTTCAAGAAAAAAAAAAACGTCTATAGACCGCCATTGTGGTCTATTTCTTGATCAGACCTTATAATAGGCTGGTACTTGCATGTAATTAACATTTATACTTGCACATTGGTAGCTTTACTGTTAAATAACCCAGTTTCAGTCACTTATTGAAGAGCACTGCATCTTCATATTTAGTAATTCAAGTCTACTTACTCTTGACATCCTCCAATGATCCCAATGCGTCCATCCTGACCCTTGTGCTTTTTGGATGTCAGCGGAGGAATTGTGTTTCTTACGAGAGGAATGACATTATCCATTCCCGAAGTGCCCAGGGAAAAAGAGCGCTCTATGACTGAGAGAAAAAACACACTCATTAGTGTGCTCACAAACCACTCTATATATCAGTTCCATGCACTGGGACTACACTAGTTGACTCGTTGACAATTTATTTGCATACGTTTTGTTACTTGTTCAACTTATTCACGCAAAAGTGAAAATTCTGTCTTTTTTCCAATATTGTGATGTAAATGCCGCGGTGTATTAAAAAACTGAGAATATATGGAAAATCTTTTCCATCCAACAACAGCTCAGTTGTCATCTCTGTCAGGCTTCAAAACGTTTTAAGATTGATAAACAAAAAAATCAATAAAATACACCTGCATCTTCTAAAGCCATCTAAGCTTGTTCTCTAAAAATCTGATTTTGTATTATAGCTCTTAACTCTTAATTTTTATTTTATTAATTCAATCTACTTGGTATATTTAATGCATCCAGTTCAGTAACCCACAAGAAGCACTGCATTGCTAATAAAAACCAATAACATCAATTATACTGCTGTTTTTAAATCAATATGCGAATGCACAGGATTTCAAAGCTTGAGGAAAAGTAAATGAGGGCTGAAATATCCATTTCACATTGAGCTATAGAAGACTTGAATTTGATCTGTATTGGCCAATGCCATGTTTTGTTTTCACTGTTATGAGTCTACAATAAAAAATGGTCTCATTTGTATTTGTTAAAGGCTTAAATGCAAAGAGCTTGAAACTCAGGCAATATTTGTTGTTAAATCTCGTCTAACTCACATTATTTAAATAGAGAGATAAAAGTGTTGTAATAAACACTTGAAGGTGTAATAACACTTTCACTTTTTTTGTTTGCATAGTTCACTTGGTCTAAACCAAAAAGGAAAATGATACATTTGTTTCTGGTTCACTATAACATTAACACTAGCGGTGTTTCCATCCAAAAATGTAAATTAAATGCGCAAAACTGGATTATCGCATAAAAGCAACAATAAAGCAGTGTTTTCAGTCAAAGAGAACAAAATCGTCACTTCCTGATTAACTGCCACCAAATATCTAAAGTAAAAACTGAATTTGCTGCAGTAGAAGCTGCATGAATCTTTTCTTCATTTAATAAATGACTTTCACCTCAACAGACGATGCCAACGCGCAGTGAATGCATGGTGGCGTTTGAAGGCGTGAGACGCGGAGCACAGATGCTCTTAACTCTGGAGGTCATTATAATATAATAACACTGATAACTGAAAAGGTTAAGGCGTTTTAGAATGACCAAAACAACATTTCAGATGTTTTACAGTGAAACCAGCCTGCTGGTTTGTCCATTCACACACATTTTCATCATCATGTGATCTCTTAAAACACAATCACATGACTTTTATTAATGCGCACACGTTGGAATTTGTTCGGTAAAAGGGTTGCCATCGTAGTTTATGCACATCTTTTCTTATCAAATAAAAAGTTTATTCTACTCAGTTATGTGTATATGTTTTTTATGCACATTTCCAAATCTTATGCACATTTGGCGTTTCCTTCAACCGGTTTGTCATGCGCTCATCCGAAATGTGCAAAATGGGTGGATTGAAACGTAGCTACTGACTACGTTTAGATGGACATCAGTTATCAAATTACTAGCCTTAATCTGATTAAGACAATAATATGATTAAGGTGTTTACATGGGTTGCTTTTTGAATATTATATTTATGATCCTGTTTTTACATGCTATAGCACATAGTTCGATTAACGTCATAGCATCACCACACGATCCACGTTTCGTGTGATGAGTTTAATGCAATTTCAGGCGTTTCATTTTTCATTTGTCGACTTTAACTGCAGTCTGGCACTTTCCCTTTTATTCAGGATCATTTCAAGCAAGCCCCCTGTGACAAACGAGATATTGGATGATGGCATGAACTGCTGGAAGAGTGTTGTTTTTTTCAAATTAATACAGCACGCCGAATAGAAAAAAAAAAAACCTCTGCATTTTGCGATGCAGGTGTCTGTGTCTTCCAACACATCCTACACTAAGGTAATAGTTTGATTGTGGTGTTTACATGTCTGTACTGCACTACAATAATGTGATAAAAATTGGCATACTCCACGTCTTAATTTGATTTCTAATTAGATCTATTATGACCTTAATCGGATAAAATTAATAAAAAATTGTTGATGTTTACATGGTAGACTCTTAATCAGAGTGTTGTCTCATTATCGCATTAAAATTGGATTTATTAGTGTCCCTGTAAACGTACTCATGTTTTAAAATGAAACCTAAAATAACAATAGTATTAATAATATGGTGTATTTTTTGCAACAGAAAATGTAAAAACAAAACAAAAAAAAAAACAGCAATTTTCAAGCTTATATTTTGGTGACAGCATATTCTGTTTTTGTTTTGTTTAGATCTCTTTGGTCTAGGTTAGACTATATAACATTTCAGTCAGACTGCATTAGTGTTTGTCTAGAATTGGACTGAGATATTAAACATCAGACGGCAGTGTTCAGAACTGCACTAACAGAGTAATCACACCCAAAAGCAAACTCAAGTATGAACTCACAACAAGAATGACAGAAATAGGGCTGGGCGGTTTGGCTTAAAATCAAAATCTCGATTAATTGAACATTTTCCCTCGATTATGATTAATAAATAATTATTTGATTTATTTTATTCTTTTGCCCTCATAGTTCACTGACAAATTTTGTACAGTCAATATGCTCACGTTTTACAAGTGAGATATTTTTTTAATGAAGGGCGCATTACTTGATTTTAAAATGATTGAAGGATGATTCAACGCTGAACAAAATAATTTTCAGTGTTTTTCATATTAAAAGTAAAAAGTAGGCAGCGTCTCTTCTAAATAAAATAACTCTTGAATATCATGTAAGAAATATTTTAAAGAGTGCAATTCTTGCATCTTCTGTGAGGAAATATTTTTCGTAAATAATCATTTTAATGTGATGGAAAATATGCCGTCTCGTGGCATCTCTGGCATAGCTGCCAATCATCCTCAATGTAGTGCAAAGTATGGCTCACGAATGGTCCTACTTGACCAGAGATAGAGGGCTTAGCCCAACACAGCAGGCTCACGTAACTCCACGAGGTAGAAAAAGTAATAAAAAAAACTGAACTGGAAAAATTAGATCAATTATAGGTTCTGAAGTTTGATTTCGATAACTTTAGGATTAATCGCCCAGCCCTAGACAGAACTGAAGAACTGATGATGGCATGGTTAGATCTTCTATAATCGTAAAAAAAACATTAGGCCTCAAAATTATATTACTCAACTCACACAAATCAAAGCAAATGACAGAATTGACATTTTCAGGTCAACTGTCTATTTCTTGTTATTTTAGCAGTAGCGCACTGAACAAACCGCCGTTTTTTTGACCGTTAAACAAATAGCAAAATGAAATGTCAAATCTAGACGAACATTGAAAATCACCCTCTTCCATGAGCAGACCTGGGCCAGCTGCTTGGCTGTGACTGGCAAAGTCAATCAAGGCAGGCGGATGGTTACGATTCCCCAAAGAGGGACGAGCGAGGGGTACGGTGAGGTTAGTCTGTGGGATAAAAGAGGGCTGCGGAGTGGCTGTCGGTGCTGGAGAGGGCGTGCGGATGCTAGCAAAAATCTGCCCCAACATCTGCAGCATCTGTAACTCTCTGGAATGTTCCTCCTCCCTGCGCTTATCCTCCACCTGAAGACGCTGCTCCTCGAGCCGGTAGAAGTTGTCTTCAGCCTCCATGCTCTGCTCCAGGAACTTCTCCATCAGCTTCTCCAGCGACATGTTGGCAAAGCGCTTCTTGGTTCTCCGTGGCCTGCTGGAGGAGGTAGCGGGAGGATTGGTCTTCGGTAAGCTGCTCTGTTTGGCTGGAAATGAACCTTTCGAGAGAAGAACAAACAGATGTTAACACGCACACACACAAAGGAAAAGCAGAGCGATTAGGCTAAAGATGGCAGATCATTGCTTGCTGGCTGATCAGAATAAGTTGACATACTCATGCCTCCCACTGTCACCGGAATGGGGCAGGACGGATACTCAGTTTTGACTGGATGCTCCATAAAGGAGGATTCACCACTGCCATCCATGTGAGTCTCGTGCAATAGTTCAGTACTCTCAGCATCTTCATCCATCGTCTCATCTCCCCCAATGGCAACACTATCAATATCCTGCCTCTCTACAAAGGATCTATTGCTCAAAATCCTCTCCATCTCGTCGTAGAACTTGCACATCTTGTGGTACTGCCCATTTTTCCTGGATCCCTCCTTCGCTTGGAAATACTGCCTCTTTAAGCTCTTAACCCGTATCCTGCACTGGTCTGGCGTCCTATCGAAGCCCAGTTCGCACAAACGGTTCGCGACGTCTCGATAAACGTGGCTGTTGCGAAAGTTTCCGTCCAGCGCCGTCTGCACGTCGTGCTCGCCCCAGATATTGAGCAGCGCTCGGGTCTCCATGTCCGACCACAGGAAGCCGCGCGTTGCATTCACTAACATGATGGTCGAAGCAGCCGAGCACGAACCCAAACTCGGCTTCGCATCGATCGAGGCGTCGACGTGCAGGCCCGGTTCGGACGACGTTTCACGCGGTTTCCGAGCGCATTGCGATAAAGGCCTCGCCGAATCGCCGAGATTAACAGGGCTGCTGTTTTATGCAAAGCTGCTTAGAACTTCGCCAGTGTTTACCGCGCCAACAACAGTGAGAACGTCACCGAAATGTTGCGCACCACGTCATCACAGGCGTGCGCTTCACGGCTGGAAGCAGGCGAGAGAGTGTCAAATGCATTTGCAAAACAACACGTTTACTCCGCGTTCTCGGCTTTATCTAGTTCTGTTTGTAAATTAAGCTTGATAGTTTATCAAATAACAACATAAATAAATAACACAATGCGGTCCAAAACATCCAGTGCGAGTCTGTTTAAATATTTTGAAGGGAGTGAATCTACACATTTGACATCTCACTGAAATCATGCTGGACATCACAATTCAGCAGCTTACACAAGTATACTATTTTAAACACGCGTTTGAACCCCACTGTATGTAACTGTAAGTCATATGGCACTTTCCTCTCTCTCATGTGTTTACCTTTATCATACAGCAACACTGCTGCAAGTGTAATGGTTACAGTTAGCACGCCGAGTAGTGAACATGTATGCCCATGCATTGCATTCCGTCCTCTTCAACCTATTCAAGTTTGAACAACCAATCAACGATAAACTCCGAGCTTACCGATGGCCAGACTTAGTGGCTGTTCAGAGAAAATGAAGGTGGCACGTTTGAGCAGATTCATCAAGTTCACAGGTAAACAAACACAGCTCGCGCAGGCAGAGACAAAGAGGGAGCTTTGCGCCGAGATTAGCTGCTGTGTCCAGTCAGAAACAGGAACAAAGTTCAGTATTTATTCAGGTTATAAATCTGTTACACGAGTTCACTCGTTCAGAGACAGAAGAAGTGTCCTCGCTCTGTTCAGTACACTTCCGCTGACGCTCTGCTCTGCCGCTTATGCGTGATGACATAAGCAAATCCGACACATAAGTGACATGAAATAAACTGAATTAAAGGCGTTTTATCTCCAGCTTTAGCGAGGAATGTAGGTATTAAAACAGCAACATTTATGTAACTCCGCCTTCTGTTTACTTCCTGTGACGTTGGTGGTGAAGTTAATTTTACCCCGCCCGCAACTGTCCAGCGACAAGTCTGAATCATTTTGAGAATCGGCGCTTGTGAACAGCCCACTTCAAAGAGCCGTATAAATAGCGATGCGCCAAAAGCCTTTGGAAGGAAATAGTAATAGGAAGGTTATTAGTTACCATAACTTTATTATTACTAACTTTAATTAACTAGTAACTAATGGCTTATAACAGTTAAAGTTATTATTTCACATCTAACCTGCAGACTTGTGGAGCTTCTAGAGCTGCTAATCGATAGATTTGCTCTTCAGTGTTTGGACTTTCTGCAGAGAAAATTAATCCACACTGGGCTAAACTAAACTGAACTTCAACTCTGAAAACTAGACTGACACAGTTTCAATTTACTAGAACTTCTATGTTAAGCTGCTTTGACACAATCTACATTGTAAAAGCACTATATAAAACTAAAGATGAATTGAATTATAGTATAGTATTAGGGATGCTCCGTTTAATCGGCATGAGATCAGTATCGGTCGATAATCATATTTAAAGTACTAGCTGAAGTGGCCAATCTCATAAACCGATTGCAAGTGTTTGTGTTACTTGGACATAAGCAAAATATTCAATGACCTTGCATGTATTTAGGCCTTTTTACATATAATAACTGAAAGTTATGTGTTTTTGACAATATTACAAGTTCATTTATTGTAATAAACAGTTTGTAGACCTATTTCCTTTTAGTAAAGAAGTAATGCATTTAGGTTTACATTTTAACTTCTTATGAATCAAATGTGCTCCAAACTTTTCTTGATTGAGACAATGTTTACAAACTGCATTGTTTGTCATTTCTCTTTGACCATTTTTTTTTAAACTGTGCTATTATTTTCTTTAAAGGTACTTCTGACCATGATATGTTCACACCTAAATGGTTATGAAGTGATATGCAGCATCCTTCATTTATTCTCTTGGGTAAGGAGAAATCTCCATTAAAGTAGCATACTAAGAGGAAAATGTGCTTTATGCATTATAAAGCTTAAAGCATCAGAATTGGTACTCTAAATCACCATGACAAGGAATCGGCATTTGGTATCGGCTGCAAAAATCCTGATTTGAGCAACCCTACATAGATGTGTGTACATGTTCAGTTAAGTGTCATTAGAATATGCAAAGTTGGACTATCAATGTGATAAGTACAACACCTATTGCAGATGTAAACATTTAATCAGCAAACTTAATATTTATGAATAAAGGATATTAAAAATGTTTACTGCCATGCGTGCAAACGCCACACGATTATAGCCTTTCATAAAAAATTACTGCCTTAGCATTGTCAAAATCAGTGCAGGAAATTTACTCCCACAACTTATTACAAAAGCACTTTTACTAATCCATTCCTTTAATGTAGGCCTACGTAACATGCACAACAGAAGCAACATTGCAATAACTTGTTTTAAACAAACTGGAATAAGGCAACAAACTATTGCCATGCTATACTAAACTAATAAATAAATTCTTAATTTTAAATCTACGATAGCTGATATGAGGGAACAAATGAGTAAGTCTACAATTTAATCAAATAAGATAACAAATTCTTCATTTGCAGGCCCAGGTTTAATATGAAGCCAAAATATTGTAATATGATCACATGCAGTGGCTGATTAACTTATAAGAGAACCCTGTCTGTGTAAATAAACATGAGGCAAAATAATTTAAAAAACAATTATAAAATCACTCTTGAAAAACATTTTCACCAAAGACAATTTATAAAATCTTGTATAAGGTTTATTAGTTATTTGATGCAGTACAAAACTGAGGTGCCATTACAACAGTGCAGACTTGATCCAGAGGATAAATGGTCATGCCCAACAGCCTGGCTTCTCTCAAGGTTTTTTTTTTTTCCTTCACTTTGTGGAAGTTTTGTTCCTCACCCCTGTCCTAACTGGCTTGCTTTGTTTGGGACTTGTGGAGCTGCGCATCGAGATTTGCTCTTCAGTGTTTGGACTTTCTGCAGTGAAATTTAAACCACACTGAACTTCTCTCTGAAAACTGGACTGACACCGTTTCAATTTACTAGAACTTCTAAGCTTCTTTGACACAAACGTTATAAAAGCGCTATAGAAATAAACATAAATTGAATTAGATTCAGAAGTTGAGGAATTTTGGCTTTGCTTTTTCAACATGAGAAGGAAGTGGATGCTTTATTATTTATTTATTTGTTTGTTTTATCTATTTATTGTTTGTTTAATTACCCATTCATTCATTCATTCATTCATTTGAACACACATGTAGCTTTCCAGTGATTCTGAAGACACTAATTAGCTTTTCAGGTGTGTTTGATTAGAGATTGGAGCAAAACTCTGCAGGACAATGGCCCTCGACTACCCAGCCCATCCCTGATATCATATTGCTAAAGTATAGCTACTCCTGCAAATAAAATTCACATTAATATTAAACAAAACAAAAAAAAAAAATATTCAAATACCGAACTGATTATTTGTTTGCTTGCAAATTCGTGCACGGATTTACTGCGAGTCTTGAATGAATCTTTCTGGTCAACTCACAGAAAAGATTCGAATCAGATGAACGATTCGGTGACGAATCAAACTGCTCTACCGTTAAACCCATCTTGAAAGTTCTGTAGTTAGAAAGTCAGCGTCGTTGCTGACTTTATTAGGGGAAAGCTCGGTGTCGAATTTTCCAGCTTTGCCCTCAGAAATGGGATTTATTTCGCCAAACCTTGTACCGACGACGTCAAGCTGGAGGTAACAAGACAATGCAGTTTGAAACTCGGGGACCGAAAGTCGTCCCTGAATTGTTTATGTGGTGAGTTTACCTGTGAGAGTTGAGTCTGCATGAGTGGCATGTGTTTGGAGACATGCGTCAAGCCACAAGGACCAAGAAACCCGACGTGAAAGTCGTCATTTTGGGGGACATGAACGTTGGAAAGACTTCTCTCCTCCACAGATACACGGAGAGGAAGTTTAAGGACACGATAAGCACCGTCGGAGGGGCGTTTTTCCTCAAACAGTGGGGTCCCTACAACATTTCCATATGGGATACTGCAGGTATGCTTATTATCCACTTCATTTGGTTAAACATGGGCCACTTCAGAATACACGAACATATCATTACAGTGTATTATTGTTTCGCGTTGTTTACAATAATTCCGAATCAGCAAACTTTATAAATAAACACACTGTTATAAAGTCTGAAGCAGATCTTTGTTTTGTTACTAATGTTTTGTCTTTGTTTCCATTTTTTGTTTGTAACGTTATTTGTTGATTTCTAACTCAAAGCTGCTTTCTCAACGGTGGCCTCTTTTTGTGTGAATGTCAGCACTTTTTGTTCCTTTTTCAGATTGTATTTGAGAGCTGGTTTCAGACGTTACCTCAGAAATATACAGATTTATGTAACATTTTAGCAGAATGTCACGTGAGTAAAGTGAGTTTAGCTTATGCACATTTCACCTCAGTTTTGCAAATGAGTAAACATGAAATTAAGTCTTTGGTCAATGTTTGAGGACTTCACCCATTAGGGCAAATATTTAACAATCTTCAGGACTCTTGTATAATAATTAGTCAAAAAAGATGAAAGTGCACACAAAAATGAAAGATTTGTTATTTTTAGGTGAATGTAACAACATTTAAGGTTTTACAATATCTATCTATCTATCTATCTATCTATCTATCTATCTATCTATCTATCTATCTATCTATCTATCTATCTATCTATCTATCTATCTATCTATCTAATGTGTAAAGAACATGTTTTTCTACTGTCATTTCCTGTGGAATTTGATTTGGTTCAGATGACAGATGACCCCGTGTAGGGCTGTTTGTGGTCTCTTATCAGGGGAAAAAAAGTCACATGCTTGCATGCTAGTCAGATGAGTGTGTGGAAAAGGTTTTCCTGGTCATTCGCACAGTTGTTTCTCAGGGATGGGGATCTGGGACAGATGGAGGATGTTCACTATTAAGTTAGGAAAGTTTAAAGTAATTTCTTTCTTTCCTGAATGTATAAGCATGACTCATTTATTTTACTCATTAACATGACTTGATTTTGATTTGAAAGTAGTCAAGTAATTAATAAATAGGAAGAGTATCTTAATATGAGCTAAATTAATGCTTATTTCATTCATATTAAATCTGATTTTAGAAAAATAATGTTAAAATGTATCAAAAGCTTTTATTAAATTTTTTTCAGAAATGTTTATTTGCACATCTGTCATTATTATTTTGCCTTGTATTCTACATTATACCATACACGCCCTATAAAAACATATTAAAACATAAATGCATACATTTATCAATAAGTGCCATAGCATATTATTTGAGGGCGATCTCAAATGCGCTGTAAAAAAGGACAAAAAGTCAAGACGACACATATTTTATTTATTTAGATTTAATGTATTTTAATAATTTAATCAGTTTTCAGCTAAATTTAAGTCATACAAAATTTGACTTAATATCTTAAAAGTTAGGAAAGTTAATATTATACAAACTATATGAACTAAAGTTAAAAAACATGAACAAAAAAATTAAGTCAGCATCAGCAAGTTTTTTTTTTTTACAGTGCAGTTTGTCTGTTTTTTATGATCATGTTTATTCACGCTGTTTTTGTGTTGTATAACAGCTATCAAGATCAGTATTACGGCTGCATACTTTATATTGTTTCAGATTCGATATCGCAATGTGATCATTTACAGTAGTCACATTGCAGGATATGCATTGTTGAGTTTGTATTCAAATGGGTTTTTTGCATGTGTTTTTTAAATGCCTGTTAATATAATGACTTTTAAAAGCATAAGGGTAAAATAAATTGTACCATTAGTGACCTTAACTATGGTTCATTTTATTGAATTATTTATATTTTTATCATTCAATTACCGCACCTGAAACCTGTTAAACTTGGGACATGATAAAACAACTTATATCAATTTATATTTTTTCAAATAGAATGTTTCGGATGAAAATACTCAAAACACATGCAAATACAGAAATGCAGATAGCACAGACCACTACGAAAATCTGTCAGGGGACCCCAAAAAGATTATAGATTGTTTATTTGATTTTATGGAGATGCAAATATTAAACCTTGATCAATCTCAGAGATTGATCAATCACTGACTAAACGTGCATGAAAATACAACATATGCAAATACAGAAATGCACTGCAAGTAGCACAGACAACAACGAAAACGTGCCAGGGGACCCCAAAAATTGTATAGATGGTTTATTAGATTTTATGGAGCTTCACTCCCACTGCAGAATCATCCTAATCAATCTAACAGTATAAATTCTCTATAAATAGAGATATTAATCATATGGTGAAATTGTATTCATATCAATACATGTATATCTAAAAATAAAATAAAATATTGCAATGTTAGAGTTTTTCAATATCGTGACCTATTTTGTATTAAAAAAATAATAATAAAAAAAAAAATATATATATATATATATATATATATATATATATATATATAATAAAATTCTATAGATCTCAGTTATTGACAAGTTATCTTTTGGCTGTATAAATAACATCAAGTTGCACAGTTTTAATGTTTTGTATGTGTATACATAAAACATTAAAAACCATAAAAAAAAAAACATTAAAATGGTGCATTTAAATTTATATAGCCGACTTAGATCATTTGTAATATTTCAGTGTAATTTTAATAAAAACAATAAAAGCCCGAGAACCATTTAATTTGCTTAGTTTTTGTAGTATTTATTTTCATCCTATTAACCTATTTGCTTAATATAATCGACCACACAGAATGAATATAACTGTTTAATAAAACTTTTTGTTTGAATGCAACAAAATATGTCGTCTATATTCACTAAGAAATTGATTAACAAATATTCATTTTCATTTATCCCGAGTACTGTTACTATTTTCATAAGACTGAAATAATTAGGAAAGTTCACCTAATGAACTTTGACACATTTTACTTTCATCAGTTGTTGATGATGATGATGATGATGATAAAGCCAACTTCCTCTCTATTACATCATGTCTGATTGTCCATTGTTGCGTAAGAGTTAAACAATAGAGCAGATGTTAGCAATGGCAAGGTTTAAATCGCTTTATGAATGGATAAAGTCTTTCTTGAATGTGCTGTTTTGACTGAAGCATCTGACTTACATGTAGAGATTCTTGAATGAATTCATGCATCACAAATGTCTCTGGAAGTCATTTTTACAGCTTGGTTTCACTACAGAGACAGATTTAATTTGTCAGTTTCAGTTTACTAGAACTTTTGTGTTAAGCTGCTTTGACACAGTCTACACTGTAAAAGCGCTATAGAAATAAAGATGAAATGAATTTGTGAAATTTACACCTCATGGTCAATAAATATATTTCCTCTTTGGTAATGTACACTAAATTGCTTGATAATTCGGTCTATGAACTTTTTATATTTTATAACAAATGTATTGTTATAGGATGTAAGTAGAGGTGTAGTTTGCATCAAATATTTTAATGTTATGTATTTTTGCTGCATGATGTGATGCGTAAGAATAAGAGACAAAGCTCTCTCTCACATCCTTCAGTCACACAGTTAGCTGCGAAACATATTTCGACAACAATGAGCTCTTGTATCTGAGCTCTTATGCTCTCAATATCAAGGCTAACAATCTTTGGCTTTCTTTTAAAAGGAGAAAGTGAAAGTTTTTTTTAGGTAGATAAAAAAAAAAAATTGGCTCCTCTGAGCAATTCAGGTTTGTTTTTTTGTTTGACTTTACTGAACTTTGCACAGGAAATCTCCATCAGCCATTTTTTGTTATATTTAAACGTTTTTAAAACCTTTTTATGACAAACAGCACACTAAATTTTGTGAAAATGTAACCAGTATCCTGAATATTCTTTATTTTTAAACTTGGAAATTTAGTAAAGTATTAAGTTAAAAATAGGTTTTATTCTAATTAAAGCAATGCTTTGTGGTGGTGTGACATTTTTTATACATGTATACAAAAAGTAGACTTTTTGCCAGACTTTACACACTAGTAATGCCAAGAAGTCTTTACTGATTTTTTTTTTGTATTTAACAACTTTTTTTGATCAAAGTAAGTTGAGATTACTAAAATTAAGTTGATTCAACTAAAGTTAAGTCTTTGTTTACAGTGTAGATTTCAGTGGCTTTTCAGTTGAATTTAAAGTTATGCTAATAAGGATTTACATAGACAAATTGCATATATGGCGTAAGTACCTTTTATGGGAGCACTAAGGCACTCTGCCAACGCACACCTCCCACCAGTGCTGATATACAGACATATCGCACTGCTGCTCATGTGATATTGCGTTTATACAACAGTTTGATGGCATAATTGTGTATAGAAAAACAAACTCAAACATGAAGAGTCTCAAAAATATGTAGTTGTAGTTGTATGAGGAACTACTTTCTTCCGCGTTGGATTCAAATCATAAGCTGACTGTTAAACAGCTGAGCAAGCATCTTTTAAACTTTAGATCTGTAGTGTCTGCTTTTTGCTGGCTGATTGTGGGCGGAGTAATACTGTATGGGTGCTGATATTACTTAAATATATCACTGCTATCAGCCAATCAGATTCGAGAACCAGACAGAACTGTTGTATAAATAAATATATTAAATATAATAAATATAAGTATAAATGTGTGTATGTGTGTATGTATGTGAGTGAGTGAGTGAGTGTGTAAGTTTGCATTGAATTACAGAAAAAGTTTTCAATTCAGTAGTCAGGCTTCCGGGTTCAAGCTCTCTACCAAACTGTATAAGGAGACAAATGGTAATAATAAACGTCAGATATCAAATGGGCAGAAAGTGATTCATTTTTTATAAATTGTTCAAATATTGTTGTCTGTGATGCAGCAAGTCCAGAAACTATTACACCATGATTACATATAAAATTAATTTGAATGTGTGATATGACTGAAAAGTGGTCATATGATGATTCAAACGAGTAGCAGCTTGGACCTGGAAACAGTATTCCATATATCATGATTTAACAAGCAGATATCAAAGTTTCTCTGTGAAAATATGGCAAAACAAATTTTACACTAGTGAATATGCTAAAGGGAACATGAGGGTGAGAAAATGATCTTTTTTTTTTGTTTAATATGACTGTAATTTTTCATGTTTAAATGGAATACTGCACTTCAGTACTCCATTCAGTAAACGTGGTAATGAGTGAGTCACTGCCATGGAGTCATTTGGTCAGTGTATATTACCTTAAATAATATAGAGGACAGTTTGAGTAAGCAGCTTTGAGATCTCAGACATTATAACAGTGTTTATTTACAAAGTTTACTGATTCATAATTATGTTAAACAACATGAAACCTTTACAACACACTGTATTGACATGTTCATGTATTCTGAACTATGTTTAACCACATGGTACTTTTACCTGTGAGATTTATCGTTATCAAAATATGAGATGCCTTAAAACGTGATAAATATTTATTTTAGTCATTGTCCAGCTATCTACAGTACTAGCCTGTCACAGGGCATCGCTAGTCTATCTGCTCTCCTTCAGTTTTTTTTTTTTTTGCATTACTTATATTACAGTTAAGCAGTAATGATGATGCAAAACATTGAAAAAACTATTTTTTTTATAGGATACTGTGGCTGAGTCCGAAACCGCCTACTACTCAGTAGGTACTGCATTTGAATTTAAACGTACTACTCGGCCGTTAGAAAAGTACATTCTATACAGTATGAATGTGAAAAGTATGAATGGAATTCGGACTCTGACGTACTACATCCGACATTTTGTCATGGTCACGTGACCTACCTGCCTCAGTTGTGTCGCCTCACTTCCATTCATGAATTCTCTCATGGGGCATTATGGGATAGCGCAGCGTGCATGGGCTGCGCACTTCAGAATCTCGCCGGAAGTAGTAAGTCATCCGGGTACTTCTCGCCTACTGATTTTCGAATTCTATGAATTCGGACATACTACTCGGCTCGCATACTGATTTTAGCGTACTATATAGTATGGAAGTATGCGGTTTCGGACGCAGCCTGTGTTTTATTGTATAAAATATTTTATATTGATTTAAAAAATCTGTTTTTAAAATGTTTTTATTTGTATTTTGGTATTTATAAGAATCAGTTGCTCTTGGCATCTTCACTTCAATCTTCCTTTCAGAAATCTCTCATGTATGCGGATTCAATGCTCAATAAACATTTCTTATTATTATTATCATCATCAATGTGAAATGGTTGTGCTGCTCAATAATACTTGTAAATCATGATACAATTTGTCCAAGATAGTTTGAAGTATAAAAAGTTCTAATAGCATTCATTTGAAGCAACGTCATGAAAAATGAATGCGCTTGTGTGTGTGTGTGTGCTCTTGAATATAAATTTTGCCGCTGTTGTTGTGTTTGTTCTGCAGGTCGAGAGCAGTTTCACGGTCTGGGCTCCATGTACTGCCGTGGCGCAGCTGCTGTCATCCTAACATATGATGTCACTAACTGGCAGAGCCTGGCGGAGCTGGAGAACCGCTTCCTGTCCTTGACTGACACTGCCAACGCAGACTGCATCTTCGCCCTTGTGGGGAACAAAGCGGATCTGACCGACCCGTTCGCTCAAGAGCCTGACAGCGAGAGTGGGAGCGACCCGCAGCCTGTAGCCTCCTGCCCGACTCCTCCTGCCAGCCCTGTCCAGCACAAACAGGTGAGCAGAGAGGACGCTGTGGCTCTGTACGCCCGCGTTCTCCGATACAAAGGCCTGGACGAGAAGACCTGCCTGCCCGCCGAGAGGATGTGCTTCGAGACCAGCGCTAAAACAGGTTACAACGTGGACGCTTTGTTCGAGACCTTATTTGATTTAGTACTGCCATCCATTCTGAAGAAGAGGAGCGAGGGTGAAGCCACTGTAGACCTGGAGACGCCACTAGAGGTGAGAAGGACTAAAGCTGGCTGCTGTGCATAGGAGGAGATTGTGTTGATAATCGGGGCCAATGGATGTAAATTACAGCACTGCTAAACGCCACTATACTCGAGTTCATTTACTACTATGTGCTGTTTGTTTTTCCTTTTCAAAGCAGTATTAAAACCAAAGGTTTTTGCAAGGAATTAAATCATCGTTAAGCACTTGTCAATCATTTTCAATACGCTGTTATTTTTGTTTGTAATTATTATATATATATTTTTTGTTTTGGCTTAATTTGAAATTTTAGCTTCTTTGCATTATTAGAATCAAATGATCATGGTCTCTGTTGTGTATTTTTTTTATTGAAATTATATCTACATTATATTTTGTTTAAATATATTTTCTGATACAGCCTCACTTAATCTAATTTCAGAAAAATAAACACTCTTAAAATGATAAGAAAGTGCTTAGTCTGTTTGGTGTGTGAACCTAAGTGCACCATTGTTTAAAGGTTTAGGTTAATCCAATTTTCTAAAATGCTTTTAAGTATCTTATAACTTGGCCCACACGAAATCTGCGCGCACAGATTTCTGCAGATTTTTAGCCCATCATTAATTCTGTTTATTTACTTGAGTAAATGTGTGTAAATTGATATTTATTCAGTTTTTAAATAAATTACAGTAATATTATTGACTAATATGAAAATGCTCATCTGATTTATGCACAATGCAGTTTGTACAGTAATATTTTCTGTCTTTTAGTGGATATTACACAAGTGGCTTGTTTTGTTTACCCAGTGAAGTGAATCTAATTGGATTTGCATTGTAAACATTAAAGTTAAAAAGGTATTACTTTTTTATTTCATACATTAAGGTTTTAGTTATAATACTCCCAAAATAATTCCGCAGAAATCCACAGATTTTACCAAACTTCTCTGCAGAAATGGCAAAAAATATCCGCAGATTCCGTCTGGCCCTGCTTATAACCCATATTTATATACACCACCTGACAAAAGTCTTGTTGCCTTTCCAAGTTTTAGGAACAACAAATAATAACTTGACTTTTATTTTGAAGATTTGGTATCAGAAGTAGGCATGACGGTAACAGTTTTCAAGGTAAACTGTGGTTTGAAAAAGTCAAGGTTTTAAAACAATGAATTTTCTGTAATACCGTTCTTTAGGTATGTGTAAGATTTTTTTTATTTACCTTTTTTTAGGACAACAGTTTCTCCAGCAGAAAAAAAAATATTCAAAAATAGTGTTTTAAATTGTCAAGAAATCTGTTTTTAAAACAAATGAAGACAGAAGTCAAATAATCTTTTGAATTATTTTTAGGCTGACCTGTTTACTGTGCCAAACTATTATAAATATCTAAAAAAATATATAGAATATGTTGTTTCAAAGGGGGAAAAAGGTTTTGTATTTTTACCCAGACATTTAAAAAAATATATTTTAAAGTAGTGAGCACAATACTTTGAAACCGTGATATTTTTATCCAAGGATATCATACCGTCAGAATCTTATACCGGCCCATGCCTCAGAAATGGTTTATATAAAAGTCAAAGGCCTCTAGATTACGCTTATTTTACCAAAATAAAATATGATCATGTTTTTATTAATTATTTAATTAGGAGAGTAAGGTCTGACTTTGCTTAGACAAAAGTATTGTCGCTGAACAGAAATAATGTACAGAATATAAAGTCATGGTGCAGTGGAGACAGAATGAATATTGTGTATGACTCCCATGAGCTAGGACGACTGCATCCATCCATCTCTGCAATGACTCAAATCACTTATTAATAGTCATCTGGAATGGCAAAGAAAGCTTTCTTGCAGGACTTCCAGAGTTCATCAAGAGCCTTTGAATTCATCTTCAATACCACCTCCATCTCACCCCAGACATGCTCAATAATATTCATATCTTGTGACTGGACTGGCCAATCCTGGAGTACCTTGACTTTCTTTGCTTTTCAGCGCTATCCTCCTGAAGAATTTGCCCTTTACTGTGTTATTTGCAATGTAATGGTCAACTAGAAATCAAGTAATTATTTGTTGTTCCTGAAACTTGCACAGGCGACAAGACTTTTGTCAGGTAGTGTATGTATTCGGCCTAAGTATAAGTGTAGAGTTCACTCTCTCTGCATTCAAATAAGAGATGACACTAATCTAACAAACAAAAAGCATTTATTGTTCTTTTATTCAATAACACTTTAATTCAAAATCAATGTCTTCAAATATTCCACTGTTACATTTTAAGTACATTTGATAAAAAAAAAAAGCAGTGACTGTTTCAAAACATCTTTTGAATTTGAATCTCGTTTGGTTCTTTTCCACACACGGTGAGTGGTTTATGGGCTTCAGACAGTAACACTTGTGCAATGTGCACTGAAAACGGCCAAAGCTGCTCAAAGTCCAAAATAACTTGAACACTTTTAGGTGAGCCACGTTGGGTTTAGTCATTGTTTACAGGCTCAGTGGAAAATAAGGGCACTTCTGGTGGAAGCGGGTCAAAGATTGAGCCTTCCAACCACACGTAAACCTCAGAGAAACATCAGTGCAATTTGGTGGAACAACAAGGCAAGGTTGCGGACCGGACCAAACTCTAGTAAAATAAAAAAGCTTCAAGTCTGAGAGTTCATGACCTTTTGAAAATTAAAACACTGGAATAGTGATGATAATACATGATAAAAGGGTCGTGCTGAAAATAACTGAGTGATTTGACAAACAAAGCAAAAGCAATGTACAGGCAGCAGTAGATGGTGTTAGTGTGATGAAATTATAAATATTTATATAGAGGTTAAAGCACACAGCCAGATTGTTAAAGGCACAGTTCACCATAAAAATGGAAACAATAATGTAAAAACTGATCATCTCACTTTATTAGTCCTTATCAAAAATCTTAGGTATGCATTTTTTGTCTGGATGTATTTGTTTACCTCCATGTGATTTAACTGCTTTTGGCACTTTGAGAGTCAAAAGTGAATACAAATTTTGGACCTCAAAGTGCCAAAAGCAGTTAACTCACATTTTGAATGGCCATGGAGCATGGTTTTAGTAAAAATCTAATTTAAAAACAACAATCAGTAAAAAAAAAAAATCCTAAATGTTTTACTGAAAAGAAAATCAACACTGTCTGAGGATTCACTGAGAAAATAATCAGAAATGTTCATTTTTGGTTGAACTGTCCCTTTAAGATCCTAACAGACATCAAGGCTGTTTTTAAGGATGTGAACCTAATGTCGAGTTCAGACTGCATGATTTTAGCCCCGATTAGACCGCCAAGTTTTTAGAAATCGCAGACAAATGCCTTAATCACAGGCAAATCGATGTTTGTTCATGTGAGTTACAATCACACAGTGAACTATCAAAGACGCCATCTAAGTAAGTCGCTGGCGAAGTAGTGACACGTTCAGATTTTTATCATGCTACTAAATATCTGGATATGTATTCTGTATGAAATGTGTTATGATTGAAAATAACATTGGCGATCACCTACAGCCAATCAGAGAGCAGCATCCACTAGTATGGATATCTGCAGGCCAGCGAGAGGATGGAGAGGAAGTAAAAAAAAAAAAAGGGTTTTTCAGTCTATTTAGAGCCAAGAAATGAAGGAAAGACTAGTGTAAATTTGACAGGAGCACAAGTGTTTGACTTTTCATCTGAGCGAACAATCACAATCAGGTTGAAAAAGAAAAAAAAGTTTAGGAAAAACTGACATTTCCTTTCAAAAGCCAGGTGAGCAAAATAAGTACATTTTCTACCCCACTAAAGGCTTCTTTCTCAGTGTGCACATTGTAAAAAAAATCAATAATTTTACGCTTTGTTTTCGGCAGCTGGGGTGCCGGGAAAAGAAAAAGTAAAATAACAGCTGTTAAATTACAGGTTGAATTACAGAAACTTACCAGAAATTTAAATTTAATGAAATTTCTCTAATTTAATGTTTGCTATTTTACGGTAAATTTCTGTGATTTAACAGCCGTTATTTTCCGGCACCTCAGCTGCCGGCAATAAACTGTAAAATGATGGATTTTTTTTACAATGTAGTTAATTTGCGGAATATATACTATGTGACCTTGTGTTGTTTCCACATCACTTCTCTTATGTTTCTGGTTGAGATGTAGTTTGCGGACCGAGACAACGTTGTCAGCGATTCTTCCTATCGTGAAGTCATGCAAGATAAAACCCCCTGTCGCCGATCCATCCTACAGTGTAAACCAGGGGTGACCAATCCTGTTCCTGGAGAGCTACCTTCCTGCAGATTTCAGTTGCAACCCATAATAAACACACCTGCCTGTAATTATCACGTGGTGTTCAGGTCCTAATTAATTGGTTCAGGTGTGTTTGATATGGGTAGCAACTGAAATCTGCAGGAAGGTGGCTCTCCAGGAACAGGATTGGCCACCCCTGGTGTAAACACAGCAGCTACAGAACGCTACACCAGATAGTCAAGCTGTGTGAAAGCATCTGTGATGCAACTACTTTGAAAATTGTGCAGTCTGAACTCAGCATAATTTGATTCACGCTCAAATTCTGAATGAAAACCAGAACTGAATCAATCAAATGACTGGGTTTGAGTATTTTAAAAATAGACATATTTAAAAATAGATCATATTTACATTAGGCGTAGCAGAAAATACTGTTTGCACCAAATGAGAATAGCAACAAATGAAGTCCAGATTTCACTAAAAGTTCAAACAGCTTTTGTTAAAGCCAGAAGAGTGTGTATTTAGTGTAAATCAACACCAATGAAACTGGTTTTGACTCTCTGACAGGGTCAAGAGGAGCATTAGCATGGCCTTCTTTGGTTCAGCTGTATGCTGTTGCTAACAACAGTAACAGATAGTAAGATAATAATAATAATGCTGAGGTAATAAGTTAGAAATTAAGCACCATTTCATAAATATAGAAAAGATGGATATCATGGCTGCTGTGCTTTCATAGTATCTTCAGTCATAAGGCACACAGTAGTGAAGAGTGAATCTGAGAGCGTACATTAAATAAATGAAGCAATTTCAAAAGCCTAACTTGGAATGAAGTACTGAGCGGGTGTTAACCGTGGAAGCCGCTGCTGTAGTCAAAAGTTCACCGGCTACAGGTTCTTCATGCACACTTGGCAGCGGCTGATGCGGGACAGGAGCTGACCGGCTTTGAGTGTCTCAGAGGAAGGGGAGCTCTGGAAAGACTCGTCGATAGACGTCAGCCAGAAGCTGTGCTTGTTGGCGAAGTAGTGACACGTTCCCTTGGCCCCGTTGCACTCGATGAAGGGGGTGGTGCGGAAATCCTCAAGACACGAGCCTGGAGACGCCAGAGACTGACCTCCACCTTCATCTCCAGCTGCTGTGTGCTGCGAGGGAGACAGGAAGAGGTAAACGCTGTTAAAGGCACACACAGTATGTCAATTTGACCACTAGAGGGAGTGATTTCACAACAAACAAAGCTGTAGTTTGATGTTGACGTGACTAATGTGGAGTCGTTGGAGTTTTGATCTTCATTACATCCTATAGGAATCCTGCAGAAATCATGTTCATAGATGAGCTGAAGCATTCGACATTGACATTTTAAAAATGTCCCTTTCCCGCTAACATTTGAGCACATACTTAAACACAGCTGTTTGGCCATTGTGTTCATGTGCTCAACAGAAATGACTGTGATTGGCTGTGAAAGTCATCGGTTCACCATTCTTCACCTGTTTAATGAGTGCAAACACAGACAAATGGACTCTAGAGCGTTTTAAATCTGCGCAGAACAGTCGAACCGTAAAGCGAATTGCTTGTATGTCAGCTGATTGATGTGACTATGAAAAGCTCCAGTGTCCCTGTATCTGTGTTTGCCGTCAGTGCACAGCGGTGAAGATGCAGTGAACTGATGATTTTCACGGTCAATCACGTGAGCAGAGCAAGTGAACACAACAGCGAATCAGCTGTGTTTAAGAGCTTGCTGGACAGGGCGTAAATGTTAGCATGAAATGGATGTTTTTAACACTGGTTGGTACCAAACTCAATACTTTTGATGGTAGGATGATGCAGAGTAAAGCAGTTGTAGAGAAATGAGAACACTGAAGGAATTGCTGATGAGAGTCAAATGCGACATGGCATGAAAGCAGCAGAGCTTTTATTACGCCAAAATCCACCACTTCCAATTTTCCTGCTGGAGATCATGTGGAGAAGAATAAGCACTAGTTTTATCACACTAAATACATATAGGGTGGTGGAACTATGACGTTAATTTGTATGCAAAAACCCAGAAGTGAGTTCGCATTTTAGCAGTTCTGGTTCCTTCGTCCCAAAGTCAATGGGATTTTTAAATGGGGTTTCAGTAAAATCGCTTAAATAAGGCTGTGGCTAACACTAACTCAAGATACTTTCACCTTTTATTCTACAACACAGTTAAATATCACTCTTGATTTTTTTTTGTTTGTTTATTGGTTATGCTTCTTTAAAAAGACGGTTGCTATCAAGTTGCTAAATGGGACTACAGGCAGTGTCGGAGACATTATACGTCATCGAGCTGATCTGGTCTGGAGGGCAGCTCGCTTGTGTTGGGCATTTGGATTAGTCTGTGATTTAAGTATTTTCATAAATAGTATTTCATTGTTTGTAGTGTTTTTCTAATCTGGAATTCATACTGTGTGTAGATAAATCCTTCACATGTAAAGACCGTCGAGACAGATTAATTTGTTGACATTTATTTTAATTAAACAATATTATGGCTTATATAATATATTATAGCTTACCAGTATAGTGTCTCTTTCCTGCTCTTAGTAATGCAAACGTGTGAATAAATGGGTAAAAATACAGACATATTAACTGTCATTTTATTGTGATCTATTGATTTTTCGTAGTTCTTTCTTCTTCATCTGAACACATTTATGCTGTCATAACTGCAATATTTACACTCCTCCATGAAATATACAGCATATGTGACTGTATAGGCTGCTTTTCGCTGTACTTCGTGATATAAAAATAATATTGAATGTTGTTTTCTATCAGTGATGAACTTGCAGGCATGTAGACTTGTCCCTCACGCCTCATTTCTGTCAACTGTTAAGGTAAGCGGGCTGTATGCACGAAGCGATACACTTATTTAAATATGCCTTATGATAATACCATGTAGGCAAATTTATACATAGTTTAAAACTTTTACAACAACCGTAAAGCAAAACAGATGTATTTCCAAAAAGCATGTAGGTCTATGCGTTTTTTTGCGTATTTATTTGTTTATAACAAATAGTGCGCATTATAATAAACAGAGGGATTAACTCTTTGTCATGGACTGTATTTCTAAAAATATGCGTGAAAAGTTGTCTGTAGCAAGGTGGGGCTGACGTGACATGCGCGCGCCCTGAAGGTACTGTAGTCCTATTATAGCCTAATGTTAGCTTTTCGGTTTTTGCGTTTGCATTTAAGATCCAAAAGTGTTCAAAGTTGTACTTTTGTGTGACGATTATCCGGCTGGACAAAACGTGTTAGTGTAATGAACAGTGTTTGAACACAGAGCTTATTATTCACATTCTTCGAAAAGCCTATGGGAAAATCCTATAGGGATTTTATTAAGGGAACAAGTTTTATGCTAGCAACCGATTCGACTACAAGGTGACGTCATAGTTTCTCCATTCTATTAGGGTTCTGTTATAATGTTGCTCTGTGCAGTCTAATAAAATGCTCCTGTCTATGGAGGATGAGGGAGCTCTCGAATTTCAATAGAAAATCATAGATAAAAGCAGGGCCGGATTAACCAATGGGCCTTATGGGCACAGGCCCAGGGGTCCGTGCGCACTAGGGGCCCCTGCGAGGGGGAAGAGAAAAAAAAGACAATTTCGGAGTGTATTTTTAGGCTAATTACAAATAGCGCATCTAGTTGGAATAAGCTATTCAGGGTTTACACCCATCTATGCCTGATTGATAGAGACAAGATGAGTAAAGAGCTGTTTAACAATACAGCCGCAGTGGCACACCTTGTAAGGCATAATGCTTCATCTTTTGACGCGATTGATCCTCAATTCGGTTCGAATCCACCATCAGCTGAACTCGTGCTACTTTTTTTTTTTCTCCTCGTTACATATCAGATTGGAAATATATTTATTTTTAACAGGAAGGAAACATTTTTGAAAAATAATGCAAATGTGATATAAAGTCACAAGTGTCTCGTGGGTATTTAATAATGTTTAGACTTATAGGTGCCTCCCTCTCTTTAAAAACTATATTGCTCAGACAACTGTATTTCCTCTGAGCAAAAAAATCACGATCACATATTAATATTATTATTATATTTAAATTGCCTTTCTTTCTTTAACTAAACAGAATGCTGTAATTGGTCAAGCGCAGAAACGTCAGTTTTGTAATAACCCGCACTAAACTGAGCGGACTTTAGTGTAACGTTATATCTGTCATAGATCAAAAATGAGTGGAGAAGTGGATTTAGCAAACACGAAAGAAAGAGGAGAGGAGGCATCTTTATTGAGGCATTTTCCATACACACCATCTTTTAAAAGATCCATGATCAGGAGAATGAGGGTACAGAAGAAGACGTTATGGTAACTTTAAATGATGAGTAGCTATTAACTACTTTAAGTAATTAATAACTTAATTACAATTTTTGGTTGAACCCAAATGAGTACTTTAAGTGAAATCAGAGTGCAATTAATGGGTTTAAGACAGACTGGAATAAAGAGGTGCTGCTGTGAAGTACACGATGTAGAGGGGACTTTCATTTTGAGGGTGAGACCATAATTTTGAAAAAAGACCAGTAGTTAAGCCTGGATCAGGTCACATAAGTGCTTAGCGACACCACATGCCATTCTAGTGACCGTGTAAACAAAATAATGGCCTTTTAAAATAGCGTTATAAGGCATTTTAAGTCCATAATACAGTGTTTCCCAACCAGTGGTGTGAAGTAATAAATTACAAATTATCAAATTACTGTAATTGAGTAGTTTTTCTCAGGAATTGTAATTTACTAAGTAGTTTTATAAATGTGTACTTTTACTTTCCCTTGAGTACATTTTTAGTGCTGTTTCTGTACTTTTCCTCCTCTACTTTCCTTCAACCTGCAGTCACTACTTTATTTTTTCTTCTCTATGGGGATTAGAAAAATCAGTCCTGTGATTCCTGTTCAATCAAATTGCGGATAGAAGGTAAATTGCATCATAATGAACTACCTAAAGACATGGGGGATTTATAATTGCAGCAAACTGTTTGGAAGCATTAAAAGTGTTCAAATGTCCAAAATCTTTACACACATGGACTCAAAGACAGTTTAGATGCATGTTACTAATGACAAAATGACAGATGTTTACTTTATGATGACCTAAATGGACTTAAACACCCAGCAGGCACAAGACGTCAACATGACGTCACATGACTGACATTGTACCCCAACGTAGTGGGAACATTGCATTTTGTTTAGAAATAAAAATCGGGTTGACATCAGAACCCAACGTCAGGCCGATGTCAATGTCCAAAGTCCAACCTGAAATCAACCAAATATTATAGCTTGACGTTGTGTGGACGTTACAACTATGACGTCTATCAGATGTTGAATTTTAGTTGTCATACCTGATGAATAAATGTCCGTATTCGATGTCAATATGAAGTTGTTTTAAGATTTTGGCTCGACGTTGGATTTTGGTCACTTTCTAACTCAACATAAAATCAACGTCGTCTGACATTATTGGACGTCAAAATAATGTTGTCCCTAGATCTCGAAATCTAAATTTTAGGCCTAAAAAGTCTTAAATCTACTGAAATATTGTGTTGGAGGTCTTAAATCTTTTTTCAACAGGTCTTAATTTTTCTTTGGTATTGTATTGCTACCCAATCTGGCCTAAAACCCACACAATCACAAACAATCCATCTCAATAAAACGTTTAACTTTTCATTAAAAGAGGTCATTTTTAACTCTATTTATCATAATGGTTTAAAAATTTTGTTTGTTTAAAAAGTTCTCCATGTATTTACTGCTGAGGACACTGGACAGATTGTTATGCATAGATTTACTTTATTATAGTTTTTAAAAACTTTTAAAACATTTGTTAATGATTTTTTTTATATTAAAGAAAGTTTATGTTGAAAAAAGTGAATAGATACAAGTAAAGCTTGCTTGTTTTTAAACAATATTTAGAATATTTTGCTAAGAAATATCTAAAATATAAAATATTTTAAAATGAATTTATTATTGTATCATTAAATTATAATAATTATTTTTTTTTGATAAGGCAAATGAAGATCTTTTCCATCTGGGCCATTTGAAAAATTATTTAGCATTTAGCAATTTTAGTCTAAAATTTCATTCATTGTTGAGCTAAAAATGTCTTAAAGTCTTACATTTAACTTAGTGAAACCAGCAGAAACCCTGATTTTGGTCACCTGACATCACAACCTAAATCTAACATCTTATAACGTCTGGGCAATAACTAAATGCACTACAGAATGTTACGTTTACACACATCCACAAATTAAATGTAAATGCATCAGCTTTTTACAGCATAATACTCACTACTTACAACTCTTGAGTACTTTTGAAAGGGCTACATTTTACTCATACTTTGAGTAGTATTTACTACAGATACTTTTACTGTACTTACACTACATTTTTAGGCAAGTAATGGTACTTTTACTCGAGAATGACTTTTCAGTACTCTTTCTAATGTTGCCAACCCTGTTCCTGAAGGCACACCAAAAGTACACATTTTCAACCTCTCCCTAACCAAATGCACCTGAATCAACTCATCAGAACATAAGAGACTCTATAACCTGAAGTTAATGGGTCCGATAAGGGAGGCATCCACAATATGTTTGTGTGCCTCCAGGAACAGGGATGGGAAACACTATATTAGAGGCTTAAAATGATTTATAATGCTATTTTAAAAGGCCATTATTAAAATCTATGCATGTAAAGCATTACTTTAATTAATCAAAATCAAGCCAAAGCAAAGTTTCATGGAATGTGAGAGAACATTTGACTTCCATCTACTATGGGATTTACACCACTTGTCATGCTTTTAAAGTTATTAACTCCTGTTTGAAAAATGATAATAAATTCACTGCGGGTATGTTGGGGAATTTTAGAACTGAAGTCTCACCATGAGGAAGGAATAGCCAATCCAGAGGCTTCTCCAGCCGACTGGGCAGTTTGGAATGGTTGTATCTTGACTGTGTACGGCGATGGCCACAGATGGAGCTTCACACACAGAGCAGCGGCTGATGTACGGCTTTATTTCAGACTCCTCCACGGGCATCATGGGAATCGGCTGGGTTGTGGACAGCCAATAGGATTTGTCATTGCGGCTGGCGTAGTAGCATATGTCTCCCGGATTACAGTACAGGAAGGGCATGGTGTTAAAACGGGGGAGGCATGATCCGGCTAGACCTGCAGAACAAAACAGAATCATATGAGGACGTTTATATTTGTACTCTTTTGAGTGGCTCAGTGGTTAGCACTGCCATCTCACAGCAAGAAGGTCTCTGGTTTGAGTCCTGGCTTTGTCAGTTGGCATTTCTGTGTGGAATTTGCATGTTCTCACTGTGTTGGTGTGGGTTTCCTCTGGGTGCTCCTACAAGTCCAAAAACACGTGCTAAAGTTGAATTGGACAAGCTAAAACAGGGGTGACCAACCCTGTTCCTGGAGAGCCACCTTCCTGCAGATTTCAGTTGCTACCCATATCAAAACACACCTGCCTGTAATTATCACGTTGTGTTCAGGTCCTCATTAATTGGTTCAGGTGTGTTTGATATGGGTTGCAACTGAAATCTGCAGGAAGGTGGCTCTCCAGGAACAGGGTTGGCCAACCCTGAGCTAAATTATCCGCAGTGTATGTGTGTGAATTAGTGTGTATGGGTTTTTCCCAGTGCTGGGTTGCAGCTGGAAGGGTATCTGCTGTGTGAAACATATGCTGGATAAGTTGGCAGTTCATTCCGCTGTGGCAACCCCTGATTATTAAAGGGACTAAGCCGAAGGAAAATTAATGAATTTTATACAATTTTAAATTGACAGTTCACCTAAAAATGAAGATGAAAGAATGAAAGAATGAAAGAATGTATTGAAAAATGAAGAATGTTGGAGATTGGTAGCCATTGACATCCATGGCATTTTTTTCCGACTAGAAAACCCTATCTCCAACATTCTTCAAACTATCTTCTTTTGTGTTCAAACAGAAAAAAGATACTCAGGGTTTAAGGCTCTGGTATACGTGAAATCTGGTTCGTTCTGCAAAAAGACTGAGTGACAGTATTCTGTTTCCATAAAACGCAGCATTCAATCAATCAGCCTTACTGAATTTCTTTTTGCTCATTTCGAAGAAAATCCAGCCAAAACAAACTAAAAAGAGGATTTTGTTTGAAATGATGTCCTTTAAGTACTATTTTCAATTTCTTTTAAAGTTTACCAGGGCCTTTAAAAGCACTGGAGTATGAGTAAGTATTCATTTTATGGTGAACTATTCCTTTAAATCAGTGGTTCTCAAACTTTTTTCATTAAGGAAAAAAAAAATCTGTCTCCAAGTACCACCATAATGACGAGGAAGATTAATAATTCCTATTATTAAAAATATTTATTACTGTCAGCCATTTTAATCATTATAAATAGTTTGAACATTAATACTGTACAGTATGGAACCAGATTAGTCTCAAAAGAAATTCACACAAAAGACACGATGTACACATGCGTAGCCAAATTCACATGCGTAAAACCAAATTCACGTCTTCTTGTTTTCTTGAAAAAGACGTGATAGTGTCATTAGACACAATGAAACTGGCAAAAAAGATATTTACTAAGGTGAGGATCTTTATTTTTTTTTCAGTTTCATTCAGTTTCTAATGACACTATCACATCTTTTTCAAGAAAACAGCTGCTTTAGAACTTCAAATGTTCAACAACCTTACAGTTTTATATGCCTTAACAATAAAAATGAAAAAAAAAAAGATATCATATTAGGTGAGGATCAAACACAGGTCTAAGGGCATGGTAACCCAACGTGCTGACCACTGGACCACAATGGCGCTGCAATGCTGGCCTGGCCGGAATGATACTTATGATTACCCTGCAGGATACATGTTGCTCATAGGGCTGCGAGACAATAAATAAGAAAAGCGGAGCTGCGGCAAAATAATGGATAAAAAGAGTGAGGATATGGTCAAATATATAAATAAATTTTAAAAAAGTACAACTGCTGCTTTCTCCGTTCGCCATGCTGGAGAGGAACAGTCTCACAAATACACACACACGAATCCAGGGGGAGTCGTACGTGAAAGAGGATTTGCACATTCTCATTCAGGATGAACTCACAAGTTTTAAACATTCAAAACTTTTTGTACACTCTTATACATATGCAAATGGTGTTTTGCATTTGTGAAACGTATTTTATGAAAATGTATTTTTATTTTGTGCACGTGAATTTTTTTTGTGAATATAAATAAATATTTTACGCACGTGAATTTGGTTTTATGCACGTGAATTTGGCTACGCATGTGTACATCGTGTCTTTTGTGTGAATTTCTTTTGAGACTAATCTGGTTCCATAGTACTGTGCTTATTTCAAAACACTTGGTCTTCGGGATCTAGACACTGTTGAAATGTTGGTTTTACGTCAGCCTACCCCAAGGAGTTGGTAAGATGTTTTGAAAAGAAACCTTAAGTATCAGCATCATAATCCTTCAAAAAACATTGTAAGATGTTCCTCAAGAAACATTTATTATCATTCTCCATGTTGAAAACAGTTCTGCCTAATTAATATATTTGTGGAAACCACAATGATATATATGATATGCATTTAATCTGAAATTAACATTCGGTTCAAAAGTTCTGCAAATGACTGACATCTCGTGATTGATGTCCAGCACTCACCCAGGTCTTGGTTGTGGGCCTTTTCCTGGCCCTCGAAGTACAGAAGACTGTAACCCATCCATAACAAGGACATGCCCTGAGGACACATGGGGATCTCCTCAGACTGACTGTGCTTCACCAGCAGGTAGCCAACGTTCACACTGCGGCCAGCCATTCCAAGAGGACCGGGTATACCAGGTCGTCCTCGAGTCCCTGAGAATTCAGATTGATTATCAATTCATATTGTGAGCAGTCAGATATTCACATGATCAAATGATTTGCAGTTCTTTCTTTTAGTACTCTATATTGGCAAAAGTGTTGGGACATCTGCCTTTACACACACATGAACCCTTTTGGAGAGGCTTTCTGCAAGGTATAGGAGTGTGTTTATGGAAAATTTTGACCATTCTTTCAGATGCACATTTGTGAGATCAGGCAATGATATTAAATGACCTGGCTCACAGTCTTTACTCTAATTCACCCAAAGATGTTCAGTCGGATTGAGATCAGGCCTCTATGCAGGCCAGTCAAGTTCCTCCAAATTAAACTCATTTATCCATGTTTCTTGTGCTTGTTATTGCTTTGTACACTGGTGCTTGGTTATGCTGAAACAGGAAGGGTCTTCCCCACTGTTCACACAAAGTTGGGAGCATGAAATTGTCTTGAAGAAGACCAGTTGGCCTGGTTTTGAATCAGTTTGTAGGTTTTCAAACACCGTGGTGGCAAATTATTAAAATTACTCTGTTTTCCAAACATGAGTCAAGCCAATGAGTTCCCGAAGACTTTAATGTTGCTAATATTAAGTTAATTATGTAAATATTATTGTTCATATTAGTTACTTCTCTACTACAATGGTCTCAATCACAATTCCTGGAGGGCCGCTGCTCTGCATAGTTTAGCTCCAACCACCTCTAACTCACCCTTGCTTAATAGTCTCTAGTAGTCTTGAACACCTTGATTAGTTGGATCAGCTGTGTTCGATTAGGGTTGGAGCAAAATTGAGCAAACCTGCAAAACCCTCCAGGAATTGAGTTTGAGACCTATGCTCTACCATTAGTTCCTAACTTTTTTCATGGGAAATGCTTCCCTTCATTTGTTTTTTAACAATCGTATGTATTCAGCATATATACGTTTCTGGTCATGCAAAATCACTTGTATCATATGATGTTTTTCTCAATGGTTAAAAACAACTTTGCCATTGTGCTCTTAGGTGGTTATTGTACCTTCTCAGCAACAGAGATAACATCACATGATTCAATGTGCATAATTAAAATCATATGACCAACTGAATATGACTGAGCAAGAGTATATGATAGAGGGCACATCTTATCTCTAGGTGAAAGATTAACTGTAGAAATACATATATTGGTGGTGAAGGGTTTGGAGACTCTGTGCATATGTTGCACAGATAAAATATATTTTCTCCTCCCTTTGTCTTTTAACAGACTTACAGTGCATCTGGGAATATTCATAGCACTTTACTTTTCCACATTTTTAAAGTTATAGCCTTATTCCAAAATGGATTCAATTTTTTTTTTCTCAAAACTCCATAAGGACAATGTGAAAAAATATTCATTTAAAATTGTTGCAAATTTCAAAAAAAAAAAAAAAAATTTTAAAAAATCACATGCACATAAGTATTCCCAGCCTTTGCCGTGACGCTCTATTATGTTTCCACTGATCATTCTTTAGATGTTTCAGCAGCCTAATTAGAAGTCACCTGTGGTAAATTCAGGGCCTACTCACACTATGCCATCCGTACCGTGCCCAGGCCCGTTTCCCGGATCGTCTGAGAAGTGTGAGTGCGCTGAATTGGGCTCAAGCACGGTTCACTTGGCTGGCCCTGGCCCGGTTGGAAGAGGTGTGCCTGAGCCCGGTTCACTTAGGCTTTGGCGCGGTACGCTTGTGTGTGAGTGCAAAACGCGCCAAAGCTCGAAACTGAAAGCGAGACGTGATTTTTAAGGGGCTATTTCATTTAGATTTATTAATAATTCTTACTGTTCAGTGAACGCAAACTGCCGTAGTTTATTAAAGACGCAAAAACCCATAACTGCACGACAGCTGCGCGCCTTCAGCAGACCTCCTCATTCCTGCAGCACAAGAGCTTTATGATTGTTTATGAGCGTAAAAAGTGGCGGATCTGTTCGGCGAAATATCTGACTGCGTGTCCCCGCATCCCTAAGGACTGTTTGGCGAGAAATTTGGCTGGCATATCTAACGACTGAAACGATATAAGTAGAGAAATCTCCACTGTGCTGCTGAGTGAGAGAGTGCTTCTCACTGAACAGCGCAGCAGCGATGACGTAAGCGTGCCGAAGCCCGTTTGTGGTGTGAGCGCGGGCCGTGGGGGGACACGGGAGGGGGGACAAGCGTGCTTTGGCCCGGTTCGAGGCAACTGTACCTAGTGTGAGTACGGCCTCAGTTGATTGGACATGATTTGAAAAGGTACACACCTGTCTATATAAGGTCCCAGGGTTGATTGCTGCCAAAGGAGCATCAACAAAGTATTGAGCAAAGGCTGTGAATACTTATGTACATGTGATTTTTCAGATTTTTTTATTTTAATAAATAAATAAAGCTGTAACATAAAAAATTAGGGAAAAAAGTGAAGCGCTATAAAGACTTTCCAGATGCATCCCAGATAAGGATGTAAACATCTCTGTTTCAAAGAAATGGGAAATCTGGAAACACTTCTAATGTGTTTACTGGTGCACAGTTGGGACAAATGGTCACTCACCTCAGATCAAAGTTCGTGCAATTTTTTATTTAACCTTAATCCTTTAAGGAATTAATAAAATCATTTTAAATAGGCTTAAATCATTGATAACTTTGGCAGCCAAGAAAATGCTTTAATTAGTGACACTTTCCTAAATTATGAAATGAAAAAATGATTCCAGTTACAAAGTTTAAATGTGAAATAAATTTAAAATAAACCAGTTTCCCCCAATCTTTAATCCACTAATCTAACCCAGAATTCCTTAATCCTCACAGTACTTTTAGACAAGCACAACATTCACCTTGTTCGCCTTGCAGACCAGAGTGGCCCATTGATCCAAGTTCTCCACGGAAGCCTGGACTTCCTGGTATTCCAGGAAGACCTGGCATCCCCTTGTGTCCACTTGGACCTACAAATCCTAAAAACAGATAAGAGCCAATTACATGATGGAGCTGGATTTGGGGGGACAGCAACAGGACAAGAAGAGAAAGTAAGTCATATTCATTGCAGAAGTTCTAGATTGACACTTTAAATTTTTGTACCTGGATCACCAGGAGGTCCCGCAGGGCCTGGGTTTCCATTGCGCCCCGATGGTCCCTGAATACCCATCTGACCAGGTGGCCCTTGCTCCCCTGGAAGTTTCTGTGGAACTGGTGGATATCCTTTAGCCCCAGGTAATCCAGGAAAACCTGAAAAACAAAGGCACAGTATAGATGATGAGCAGGCTAGGTTAATGGCACTCATTTATGTAGAGTTGATTTACAATACAAAATGGGAGAATAGCAATGTTAACGCAGAATAAATGATGAATCAAAACTCAATCATAAAGCCGTTCAACTGTAGGACATGGTGTCAGCATTCAGATCAATCCTCAAAACTCTTGAGAAACCTTTCACACAGAATGCTCTTACATTCCAAATGTTCCATTGTTTTTCTACTGGCTTGTTTCCACTGAGTGGAACGGTACGATTTGGTACGCTTTTTGGTGACCCTTTGCAAAGGTACCTAGCACGAAAAAAGCTAGACGCGTAGCTGAACGCTATTGGTTTACAGAAATACGTCGCTCGCAGAAGCAGGTGAATGAAAACAAAGGAAGCGACATTTTTTAAAACACAGCTGGGACATTACACTGTAATAATATATAAATATACCAAGACATGGTCGATCCAAGCTCAAACAAACCATGTCGTCATCTTGATGAACAGCCACAAAGTCAAGAAGGACGAAATCTGCCGTGTCCTGTTTTTGCTTTACGAGGCTGTCTAAAAGTGCGCGCAGTTTCACTTTCTTCAGAGAGGTTGCCGCACATCTACATTTGAAATGATAAACGTCTTGAGCTCATATTAATAACGTGCTCGTAATCATTACAGCACTTCTGATATCCGATCCTTTCTGAAATAAACAAACGCGAGAGCAAAGCGTGAAGAATCAAAGGAGAAGCCAGAAAAACTGCAGCAAATGGTGCTTCTGCAACATAAAACAACAACAAACTGCCACGCTCATCATCGCCTTTTGGACTATTATGAACTGGGAATGACGGAATTACTTTCTAACAAGAGGTTACATGTGCTGCTGAAGATTACAGACACAGATGAGAGGTTTGCTTTGACTGTGGACTATATTTTGTGTTGTTTTTGAATTCAAATAAGGACTAAATGTATGCTGTGTGTAGTTTTTCTATACTTGGTAACATTTCAGAGAGTGAAGGTTTGTTTGTGTTCATATATGTTGCATTATTTATTTAATATATATGCAGATGTTACAGTAGTACAGTACAGTAGTATTTATGTGTGTAAAGCATTTGTTTTGTGAGAAGTACTTCTCATATGATATGTGAATGACCCATACGGCTTTACTGTGACATTTCCTCCCGTAAAAATTACATTGTCTGAAACTTTCTGTCGTATGCTTGATAAAAGGGACCGGTACCGGCCCGTACCGTACTGTACCACTCATTGGAAACGGGCCATAAGTAAATGAGGTTGACTGACACACATGACCATTCGACTCGTGTATCTTGGAGTGTCTTACTATGTTTTGATGCCAAATCAAAAAAAAAAAAAAAACCTAAATTAATTTAAACTATTACATGCAGCTCCACTCATCATTGTCATTTTAAAGGCAGTTGACCAATTAGATGAACCCAAAAACTGGGCAAAAATAAAAATAGACACAAATATATGTTCTGATAGACAGTCATACCTATTATACTAACACACACACACACACACACACACACACACACACACACACACACACACACACACTATGTGGGCGGACTAATACACAAAGGGTAAAGAGGCTGTAGGAGTTCTGATATTGCAGAATATCGCACGGCTATCAGCCAATCAGATTTGAGAACCAGACAGAACTGTTGTATATATACATATATATATATATATATATATATATATATATATATATATATATATATATATATATATATATATATATATATATATATATATATATATATATATATATATATATATATATATATATATACAACATAGTATATATGCATATATATATATGCATCAGCTAACTTATTAAGATCTGTTTACTAAAAAGAAATCTGCCCGTCAGATACCAGACACTGACAAAATATGAAATATATAAGCAAAAATGGTTCACAAATATCATATACAAGATCTTCCACACTGGGATACCAAAACACAAATATTTTATTTAAATAAAATGTTTTTGGGAATAATGCTATATGTTTTATTCTGGATTAGGTGTTGTTCGGACAAATTATTTAGTGATTTTAACTAATCACCTGGGGGTCCGGTATCTCCTTTAGGTCCAAAAGGGCCCCTGTCACCTTGAAAACCACGTCTTCCTGGAAATCCCATCATCCCTGGCTCTCCTTTATCACCTAATTAAATGTAAAATAAAAATTGCACATGACTCCAGTTCTTTTTCAGTTCATTGAAAACAAACGTGAGGATTAAATCATGTCATTTTATTATGAGGACAACATTTTATCAATTTATTTCTGTATTGTTGTATTCATATTCAATATGATTAACAGTGAGCTGTTTTAGTTTTGTGTAGCTGCAGTAAGCATTGCCTGATTCCTATTCCATCTCATCTACCTTTTCTTCCTGACACTCCAGATTCCCCAGAACTTCCCTTTTCTCCTCTGTCACCCTGGACTCCTTTTTCTCCAAATAATCCGAAATCACCAACATTTCCTCTATCTCCTTTTGCTCCGAAGGGAGATGGGATCCCTGGGGTTCCTCTGGTACCAGGAAAACCTACAGGATGAAGGCAACAGGAAAATTACAAGATGACACTTCCTCAAAACTAACTTTTCAAAAAGTATTTTAACATAGTGATCAGCCTTTTACCTGGTATTCCTTTTATGCCTGGAAAACCATAGTCGCCCTGCGTTCCTTTTATATCAGAAAATCCTTGTTGACCTTGAGGCCCCGGTACACCTCGCTGCCCAATTTCACCCTTATTTCCTGTAACGACACCAGTTTCAGTGTAGCTAACTAAAACTATACTGAAACTATATGAATATGAATTTCAGGCGGCACGGTAGCTCAGTGGTTAACACAGCCTCACAGCAAGAAGGTCACTGGTTTGTGTCCCAGTTGAGTCACTTGGCATTTTTGTGTGGAGTTTGCATGTTCTGCCCGTGTTGGTATGGGTTTCCACCGGGTGCTCCGGTTTCCCCCACAAGTCTGAAGACATGCGCTTTAGGTGAATTGAAGAAACTAAATTGTCTGTAGTGTGAGAGTGTGAATGCAAGTGTGTATGGGTGTTTCCCAGTACTGGGTTGCAGCTGGAAGGGCATCCACTGTGTAAAACATTTGCTGGATAAGTTGGCGGTTCATTCCACTGTGGTGATCCCTTATGAATAACAGCACTAATCCAAAGAAAAATGATATGAATTTCAATATACCTGAATCTCCAGTGGTACCCTTGTGTCCCAGTGACCCGGGGACACCAGTTGTTGTGCTGGGGATGCCAGTCTCTCCTAACTCTCCTTTAGTTCCTGGGTTTCCTGGTTGGCCCCAGTTGTCAGTACCTTGCAGGGGACATAACATAGCAACGAATTACTAATATGCAGACAATGGTTTATGTTATGATCATTTTTTATGCTAGTCACAGCCATATCACCCTGCAGCACAAGACCGGTTACTCACTGAAGCTAAGCAGGGCTGAGCCTGGTCAGTACCTGGATGGGAGACGGTGACCACATAGGAAAGCTAGGTTGCTGTTGAAAGTAATGTAAGTGAGGCCAGCAGGTGGTGCTCAACCTGTGGTCTGTGTGAGTCCTAATGCCCTAGTATAATGAAGGGGACCCTATACTGTCAGTGGGTGCCGTCTTTCGGATGAGACGTTAAATCAAGGTCCCCACTCTCCGTGGTCATTAAAAATCCCATGACACTTCTCGTAAAAAGAGTAGGGGTATATAGATAACAAATGCAACCGAAGAGTTACCTGGGACACCCTGGTTACCCTTTTGACCTTTCAGTCCATCCAACCCAAAAATGCCTTTAAGACCAGGAAATCCTACAAGAGACATTATATAAACATTTATTAACTGATTCAAGCTAATGAGCACACATGCCATCAATCAAAACCAGATTTGTTTCTATTTCATTAAAGTGGATCATGAGACCTTTTTGGCCTGGCTGGCCTTGGATTCCAGTGGTTCCTGTCTGTCCTGGGTCTCCTGACCTGCCCTTGTGACCTTGGCTTCCTGGAAAACCCTGTAGTCCATCAGAGCCTGAAAAAAAGATCCAGTTAAAAACAATTTTTCTAAAACAATTAAATGATTCTGTGTTGAAACCAAACTTTAAATATCAAGTTGACCTAATACAAGCAAAACTGAGCAACTATAGCTTCAGACAGGCTAGCAACATGCTAAAACATTAGCTAACATGCTAATGTATCTAAGCATTGTGCAAAAGTGTTACTATCCTTACAACATTCTCTTTTTCATCCTTTAATTGAAACTTATAGCTTACAAACCCATTTTAAAAATCTAAGCAAGGTTTTCTCAAAGTAACATAAAATAGTCATAAAAGTCATCACATAAAAATACATAAGTGAAGAAGCCTCGTACCTGGTGGTCCAACTGTCCCAGGTTCACCTTGGTAGCCTTTCATCCCTTCAATTCCATCTAATCCTGAACTTCCTCTTTCTCCAGGCATACCATAGAGTCCCTTCGCACCTAACAGATATATATTAAATAAGAAGCTTAATTAAAGGGACAATACAAGTCCGGGATGATGTCCGTTGTATTCCATGATATATGAACTTCTAACCTGTACTTCCAGGATGTCCAGTTTCACCTCTCAGTCCTGTTGATCCTGGAAGACTGATGGTAGGCCCCAAGTCACCTTAAATAAAGAAATCCTTCATAAACATTTTTTGTTTATGGAGTACAGAAAGTCTACATCCAATATTAATATCTGATATGGTTTAGGGCCGCACAACACATCGTTAAAGTAAAGTGCGCATTTGCAATAGTCACTTTGCAGGATCTGAAATGTTGAGCCACTGCTCTAAACATTGTGGAGCAATCACGAAGTTTAACCTTAACAGAGTAAAAGTATTTAAACTTAGGTTTAAACCATTTGTGTATAGGGAATTATAATGTTTGTAGCTTTAACAAAGATTAATTGTATTCAGTTTTTTAGACAACGAAGATTGTACAGTGACAGAATTATTTGCATTTGATCTCCAGACAACCATAAAGCACTATTTCATTTGTGTCTTGGTTTTACTCTATTTATATGTGCTTGTATTGTGTGTATTATGTTTTGTGCAAATGCACTGTCCAATGAAATAATCACAATAAGTCTAAAATTATGAATTCTAGAAAACAGAAATGGAGCTAGTCAAGTCATCTGGTGAAATTATATTCATATCGCAATAAATATAGCAAGGTTATAATTGCTTTGGATTTTTCATTAGTTTTAGTTTTTATTTTATTTTGTTTTGACTTTTTATTTTTAAATTCAGTTTTAATAAAAAAAAATACTTAATTTTATATAGGCATATTTACTAGTTTTTATTCGTTATTATTTTGATATTGCTTAGTTTTAGTTCAGTTTTTTTAGTTTCAGGGTTATTTTATTATTATTATTATTATTATTATTATTATTATTATTATTATTATTTGTAAATTAGGATATTTGTTAGGCTGGTTAAATAATGAAACATATAAGTTACATTTTTTTGACACAAGAACACTACCCACTACCATATACCTCTACCATCTAGCCGTCCTCAAATTCAAATACAACAGCCCACGAGAGTAGGCCTATGTACAATACGTGTGCGAGGCTGCTTCTTAGGTTAGATACACAGTATTGATGGGAAGTTTGGAACGATTCGTTTGCTATCAGGATACAGAAATCCAAAATAAAATCCATTATTGGGCACAAATGTGTTGAATTAATACTTTTAAGTGTCTGTCTGGGTCGTATTTAATGTTTTCATCATTCGGCTGTCATGTTCAGCCGTTGTTTTGTCACAGGAGAAACAGCAAGGATGACTGGAAGAAGAGCGACTTGATCTGGCCAATGGCATCAGGATTACAGACTCCGAGATGTCGTATGGCTCCAACATGTGGCAGTGCAAAGTACATAGATTATTTTTGCTATAATTTTAGTTAGTTTTTGTTTTTTATATCCACAATCCCATTTTGGTTAGTTCTTGTTTGTTTTTTTTTGTTTTTTTACTTTTATTTTTATATCAGTTAAGGGTAATGTTTTTTTTAAAGGAGTGACAACAATGCTTGTAATGTATGATTATTAAGAATGACAGTAAAAAGAAAGAAAAGACAACAGTAATAATAACTGACAACAATAATAAATCACAAGTACTACACCAACTACTACTAGAGAAAATTACTAATATTACAACTACTACTGCTGCTACTACAGCCACAGCCACATTTACTACTACTACTACTACTACTACTACAATGTCTACTACTACTGATACTACTACAACAGCTACCACTACTGATACTACTACAGCGTCTATTACAACTGATGCTACTACAACAACATCTTCTACTACTACTACTACTACAGCAATCACTGCTACTACAACATCTACATCGACAACCTCTACTACTTCTGATATTACTACGCTGACAATGACTACTACTACTACTACAACAACACGTTTAGTACCTCTGATACCACTATATCAACAACATCTACTACTCTAGGAACAAATAAAACTACTACAATAATCCCAACTACAATTTCAATCGATACTACTACAATGACTACTAATACTACTACAACAACACGTTTACCACTTCTGATACCACTATATCAACTACATCTACTACTACAGGAACTAATAAAACTACTACAATAGTCCCAACTACAATTACAATCGATACTACTACTACTACTACTACTACTACTACTACTACTACTACTGCGACCTGAATAATGACAATGGTATAAATACTTATAATAATGATAATAAGGAGATAACAGGAGGACAAGTCAGAACACTAACAATAATAATGAAAACAAAAGTAAAAGTAATACCATTAATGATAAAAGTGACGAGGTGAGGGGAGGTTGGGAAATCAGGGAGAGGACAAATACTGATAATGATAATAATAATATTAATAGTAAGTAGAGAAAAGAGAGGAAATAGAAGAAGAGAAAAGGAAAAAAAGAAAGTGTCGAAAAATAAAGTGCAACAAACAATAAGACAATAAGAATAATAAGGAAAAAAACATAACTATATTAATGACAATTTATGAATGACACAAACCCAAAGTAAACAATAATATCAAAAATAAGAATTTAACTGACAGTATGATGAATTATTAACACCGTGATAACTATAATATACTCAAGCTGGTAATAACAATAATAATAACAACGAGGATGATAATAATAAAAAAAATAATAATAAAAATACAACAGCTTTAACAATAGCAATTTTTTAAAGATTTATTTTTGGCCTTTTTTGCCTTTATTAGATAGTACAGTATTTAGACAGGAAGCGAAGTTGGAGAGAGAGAGGGGGGTAGGGCAATGTCCTCAAGCCGGGATTCGAACTCGGGACGCTCTAGCGGGCTACTGCACCATATGTCGATAAAAGTGATGAATATATTGTGATGCTTTATAAAAAGTGTGAAGTGTAGCATGGATCAGTCCAGTGCAATGCCCAGGCTGTCATGCCAACGTCAAACTTACCCTTAAAATGTTTTTTTTTTATTTTTATTCTAGCTATTTTTTTCGTTTACTATAATAACCTTGATATATAGCAGAAAACAAAACATTGCAATGCTAGTTTTTTAAATATCGTACACTGGTTTAATCTAGTCATGTTGGTTGTTGCTACTGTGCTGTTCCAGCTGGTCTATCTCAGCAATTCCGTTTGCTATAATTGAACCACTACCACCAGTACTCCAAACTGGTTATGACCATGTGTATCACATGGATTTTTAGCATGGGATAATTTTGACATTTACTCATTAGCACCTTTGAATCCTTTGATTCCAGAATCTCCAGGTCGTCCATAGGCACCAGAGGAGCCTTTGTTGCCCTGAAAAATAAGCTTCAATGATTAAAAGCACAACATCCTGCACATCCTAACTTATATACAAGCAGTTTTTTTTTTTAATCATGAATGGTTTTAAGGCTAAGAAGGATACTGGGCTTAAAATCCTACCTTGGGTCCAGACATTCCAGGGAAACCTTCAATTCCAGGGAGTCCGGTAGGCCCTGGCATTCCCTTGGGCCCTTCTAAACCTGGTTCTCCCGGAAGACCTTTTACACCTTTTACAACACTGGGCTCACCTGGATGTCCATCTTTTCCCTCACCACCTGGTATACCTGGAAAGCCTTTTGTACCTGGCCAAAGGCAAGTAGAAATAAAACCTATAGGTGTCTTTCTTATATTTATCATTTTGATGCATAAATAAGACCTTACGCAGATACTGAAATAATTATGTAACAACTTGTTCCCCATGCTGTTCCTTCTACCAAACACAACTCTCTTGCTTTAAAGGGTCACGAAACACCAAAACACATTTTTTGAGCTGTTGACAGTCGTATATGTGTCCCACACTGCTAAAAACACAATTAGGACACCTATATTTCACTAAAAAGTGTAAATTGGTTGTTTTTGCGTTATTTCAAGCAAATTCGTACTTCCTGTTTGAAACGAATTTTTGAAGCTGCGTCACGGTCATGACACAGCGTTGTATTCCAGTGTGCTGACTGGGCGTCTGTGCCAGAGTGAGTCTTATTACGTCTTACAGTGTGTTGCATTAATGCATGAGTAAGGCTTGGTTCAAACCAATCAGCGCGCTCTATTGTGCAACTTCATTAATATTCATTACTGTCACAGTGTAGACGGCAAAGACGTCACGTTGTGTTGGCAAAACAAGCGTGAAGTGTTGCTTTTATAGTTTGCTGCAGTTAAGTTTCGTTTTCATTTTCTCTCTGTGAGAGCGCAGACTCACGCGTGGATTAACAGTGTACGCAACGCGCGACAACAATAACTTACGTGTCTAAGGAGGATTATTGTTTACCTGAGAGCTGTTCTCATCTGCAAACGCTGAGATCCAGATTGTAGTCTCCTCTAAATAAAGATGCGGCTCTAGTTGCTGGTGATTGTCCTGTCTCTACAGATTTGGTAAGTGAGCGACCAGTGCTCTTTGTTTATTCAGTTCGTATTTTATTCGTATCAAACAAACTATTGCACCGAGTGCAATAGTTAGCACTAACAGTTACAACCAAACTATAACCTCGTGTTGGATTTTGTGACTGGAATAACACGCTCGGCTTTCTGACGCTACCTGCCGTGTGTATCTAAGTTTCCGGGAAATGCGGAGTTTTTTTTTTCTCTCATTCGCCGTGCGGTATCAAACATTGCATGAAAAATACACGCTTAGAGCAGCTCCTCAAATCAAATATTTCGTTTGTCGGGAGGGACATGAATGAATTCCCTGAATGAAAGAGCCAAACTGCAGTTAAAGTCCAACATTTAATAATTTGGCAAATAATTCGACTACAGATGTCCATGTAAACACAGTCACATTGTCCGCTGTGGGTGTGTGTTTTGACTCTGAAATTCAGCGCGCCCAAATAGACACTCCCATACCAAGCCGCTTTTCTTCCTCCGACACTCCCCCCTAAACAGAGCTGGACACGCCCACTTTTCTGACTTTTTCCAATGTAGAGGTGTGAAAACACACTGCTGAAACGAGGGGGTTTCATGGCCCTTTAAGGTGACCTGCTTTATATCCAGTTATCACTCCCCTCTAGTGCAGCCTAGTGGCCCGTAGTAACATTGCAACTACTGCTTCTGACATCACAAGGAACTAAAGCAATAGGTATCAAAACGTGTAATGTTTGTTCGTTACAATTAGAATATGAAAACAGTATATAAATGATCATTGCAGTGTAATTACATGTTGTTAGTGTAAGCAGCAATTTCTCCCTGGTTTTTAAACGCCTTCAATCAACACAGGTTCATTGTAAGCAATTCAATTGTAGCATGTTTCAGATGACAAATCCACTAGAGGGCGCTGTCTACATTTTTGCAAATCTGAAACACATTGCTTAGGGTTGTTGTTCCTTTTGTTGTACATTTCAGATACACATCCGTCTTGTTCACGTTCAACTGGAGCTTGTCACCTAGAGCAGGGATGTCCACAGTCGGTCCTGGAGGGCCGGTGTCCTGCAAAGTTTAGTTCCAACCCCAATCAGACACACCTGGGCTAGCGAATCAAGCTCTTATTAGGCTTTCTAGAAGCATCCTTGCAGGTGTGTTGAAGCAAGATGGGAGCTAAAATCTTCAGGACACCGGCCCTTCAGGTCCGAGTTTGGACACCCCTGACCTAGACCAAAGAACCACTAACCTAAACCCAACCTTTAGTGTTTTAAAAGCAAATACAGGACAAAAGCTCACTGTGACCATGTAGTTTTAGCTTGACTTTACATTGCTTTTGTCTTTGCACTCTATACTGAGGGCTCTGCATCACAAGTAAAACACCATACAAAGTGAGCTACTGAACAAACTGACCACACCAGAAAAGCTGAAGATAGATAGGTGAGGCAAACCTATTCGCTTACAAATAATATAGATCAGGTTAAGTTGTTTTGAGGTATTTATTTTATGTTGTGCAAAGATCTGTGCAAAAATAATTCTTTATTTGTTGATAATAAGTCCCTGTAAATATCATTAGTGTGAAAAGGAACAAACGTTGTTGGCCTCACAGTGTACATAAAACCTAGAAACTTAAGTCAAATATATGTTTAGGTACACTTTTATTTATTTCCAATGACCCTGTGCTGTGGGGTGAAGCAGTGGTGCAGTAAGTAGTGCTGTCGCTGGTTCGAGCCTCAGCTCAGTTGGCGTTTCTGTGTGGAGTTTGCATGTTCTCCCTGCGTTCGCATCGGTTTCCTCCGGGTGCTCCAGTTTCTTTCACAGTCCAAAGACATGCGGTACAGGTGAATTAGGTAGGCTAAATTGTCCGTAGTGTATGAGTGTGTGTGTGAATCTGTGTGTGGATGTTTCCCAGAGATGGGTTGCGGCTTGAAGGGCATCCGCTGCGTAAAAACTTGCTGGATAAGTTGGCGGTTCATTCCGCTGTGGCGGCCCAGATTAATAAAGGGACTAAGCCGACAAGAAAATGAATGAATGAATGACCCTGTGCTTCATCTTTTTTTGGCATGAAATCCTTCTTCAGGTAATTTCTTCAGCTCAATCCGTTAAGCATCGTTCAATCAGTAAGAGTGAACAAACTAGAGAGCTACTTTGGCACATTTATATGCATCTAAACACTTCTCCCAAAAGTGTTGGTAACATCGAGATGTTGGCTAACATTATGTCACTGATCGGGTACATGAACTTCATACATTCTTAAGTACATATTATGAAGCTTACATAACTGATAGTAACAGGAACTCAGTTATAAGAATTAGCCATCATGTCAGTTTCCCCAAGACTAATTTCTCCCTTGACCATTTTTTTAGTTGGATTAGCACTACCAGTAATAAATCTGAAAGGATCTATGCTGACAGACATCAACACAAAGTGCTGCATTGAACAAAATCAACAACTGGAGGATGGAAGACACTGCAATCGAAGCATTGTTTTCATTGTGTGTTGTGTGCTTTGAGATTATGAAGATAGAGCATGTAAATTCCGCAACTGAAACAGCAAAAAGGAATGCTACATGACCCTAGACATGTTATAAAAGAACAGAACACTCCAGACAAAGACAACAGGTAAACAAAAATTGTTTCTAGTTCTCGCTGCATAATATATATAATTTCATGAATAGTTCTAGGAACTGTGAAAAAGTTCATGTGCTGGAAAGTTTCCAACATCACGCTTTATGTCCTTAAATAGTCAAATAAACATGGTAAAAGTGTTACCTCTGGGACCAGTGAAGCCAGGATCTCCCATATTTCCATGGTCACCTTTAGATCCCTTCATGACCTCTTTCATATGTGGTGTTATATGTATGACTGGTTTGTCACCTGGAGGCCCCGTCAGCCCTCGGTCACCTTTAGAACAAGCATATGTAAGACGCTCAATATCTATGGCTATATTTTCAGCCTTATGCAGTTTGAATTCAGTCATTGTCAAACCTTGTAAAAACCTACTAATTTCCCACTTGCATTTAGGATTAGGTTAGGAGGTTTCAGGGCCGGAGTGGGACTCCTTTTTAGCCCTGGAGTTTCAAGCCTTAGACCGGCCCATCTCAGTTCACTACTGACTATATTAAAATAACGTCATTTCCAATTCAGCTTCTAATGACACTGTCATGTCTTTTTCAAGAAAACAGCTGCTTTAGAACTTCAAATTTTTAACAACCATAACAGTATTATATGTCTTAACAATAAAACAATGAAAAAAAAAAAAATTAATATTTCAGATGAGGTTCGAACACGGGTCCGCGGCGTAAGAACTGAATGTGCTAACCACTGGACCACAATGGCGCTGTTGCTCCAATGCGGCTGGAATGAAACATAAATATTGCACTATGACCTGCAAGACTCTTTTATTGACGGCTTAATCTTTTTCTCTTCTTTTTAGATTTTTGATCAAGTTTTGTCAGATTTATTAATGTAGTGAATCATCTGATTTTCATTGAGCAGGTGTAATATTCATTAAAGGTGTAATTATTCACTAAGGTGTCGCTGTTTGGGGTAACCTGCAGGCTGCAGTGCATTTTGCTCAAGGGGCTGCGAGAAAATAAATAAAAAGAGCAGAGCTGCGGCAAAATAATGAATAAAAAGAGTGAGGCTATGGTCAAATAAATAAATAAACGAAAAAAGTGCAACTGCTGAGAGAACAAGCAGCTAGGCACACCAGCCCTTGCGGCCAAAAAACGGACTGGCCCACCGGGAATTCTCCCGGTCCTCTCGATTAGCCAATCCGGGCCTGGGAGGTTTGGAGTTCCCGAAGGACGCATGTGAAAACAGCTCAACAATTTTTAATGTGAGCTGAATTAATTAATATTCTATTATCGTGCCATTGTATGTAGTACAAGCACTCAAGACCAACAAACACACACACAACCACACAAAAAAACACAGATGACAGAAACTCTGAGGGACTTTAAAGATCACTGCACTGTTGACATTACCACTTGGGCTAACGATGCTAACAAGTCAGTCTTAGAAAGGACTGCTGCTATACAATCAAACTTTCAGTTATTAAAGTCAGATAGTCAAGGCTATCAAGATAAAAAACTAGATCTTGATCTCCTTCACAGCACATTTACAGATTTTAAAAAAGAGAAGGTAACTTTGGACATGTAATAGTTCCAATTGATCCATGCACAAGTTAATATAGTAAATCTTTTATATTTACTGTAGCTATTTCAATCATTTCAGAATTTTACCTACTCTTCAATTGTCTTTCAAGCATGGTTAACCTCAGCACAGACTTTTAAAACTCAATCATTTGAATTAAAAATCAGACTCTATTTTATTTCTTCATTCTGAGGTTCAATTTATTGAGTGTCGTATTCTAGCATTTGCCATCTAGTCATAGCCAATACTGTGTTCAATGGCATTTTCACAATACTTCATCATATATAACATGCTATTTTGGCCAAATGTATTTGAGGACATAAAAATCTGAGCATCAAAACAGCTACAATAAATGACATAATCTGTTTATTGATGAAAACATAATGCAGTGAGCTTATAATTGACCCTAACATATTAAAGGGCACCTAGATTACCCCTTTTTCAGATTTAATATAAGTCTTTTGTGTCTCCAGAATGTGTCTGTAAAGTTTCAGCTTAAAACACCCATCATATTTTTATTTTACCTTTTATAAGATTCTATTTTAAACCTTTTAGCATCAGGTATCGGTTTTGTTGTACTGTGCCTTTAAGGTTAGTCCTCCCCATCCACCGTTCCTACATGCCTTTTAGCGTGCCTTAATCTCCTCACTCGGCTGTGTGATGATGAGTATTTGATGCATTTGTTGTGGAGTTGCAACGATGAGTCACACACAATGTCGTTACAAAGTTCACGCACACACACACACACACGCACGCACGCACGCACGCACAGACAGCACGCGCGTTTAGCTTTGCTCTCTTTGCACACAAATGTGACAGGATACAGGTTAATATCTACTGCTGTATGGATATCTGTTCTGTTAATGTACAAAATAAACCTGATTTAACATCCACAAACCGGGATTGAAGCGTCTTCTTTCATACTTGTTCTGACATGCGGTTATGCTGCAGCAAATCGCTGTAATTCATTACACACATGCGCTGTTTTAAAACATTTTAAACTTGTAAAACTCAATCTTGATCACATTTGAGGATGATTAATGATCCTAGCAAACTGAACAGATCTGTTATTCTCGGTTGCTTTGCGCACGTCCTGTTTTGTTGATATGATTATACACGTGACTACCGGGACATGTTAATACGCAGGTGTCAATCAATTAGGTGGGAGGGGGTACCTCACTCCTACGTCAAATCATCAATCTCCAAATATTCCACCATTTTTATGTTCTTAAATAAAAAAAAAAGGACTGGGTGTGTCTATATCATCCCAATATGACGGTCTATACACTATACCTACACATTTGTCTGTACAAACAGCTTGAAAACTCAATCTTTTCATCCTAGGTGCCCTTTGAATGAGACAAAACATCTTTGACATTCACTGCTTAAAAACCTTGAAACTCGATTTTGAGACTTTAGGAACAATATTTGAATAATATAATCGCTACTGTTGGGAAGTATCTAGCTGGATGTAATAACTACAGCAAGTGGTTATGCAAAATTATTATTTTATATTATAAATTATTAAATCTACTTCAGAATAGGCATTTTAAGTGGTGAAATATATATAATAAAACATGTACAATGTGACCATGTGGACTATATAATGCGTATGTACACAGAGAATCATACTCTGATTCACTCATTCTGATTCACCTTTTTGACCTGGAGAACCAGGAGCTCCTTTTGCACCTTGGTGTCCTGGTAAACCGATCTCCCCTTTCGTTCCTGAAAATCCTTTCAAACCTCTCTCACCAGTCTTTCCAGGGAAACCGGTCATGCCCTGACCACCTTTGGAACCTTTGGTAATTAATAAGGTTGAGAAACAATATAAAAATGTGATAAAGTTAATGCTTATTACGGTAGCAATTTGCAATCTGCTCACATTTTGTTACATGCCTACTCACTTTTGCTAAACATAACATGTTTTTTTTTATTTTTATTTCTTTTAGCTAATCTAGTAGTATAAACCTATATGAATTCAATAGTGAATTATGCTGGTCTATCTGTTGAACCAGTATAATTATACTATTCTCAAGCTGGTGTAAATCAGCGGATTAAAACAATTGGACTAGGCAACTGACCTTTTAAGCCTGGGAGACCAAAAAAACCAGGTCCACCCGTTTCTCCTTGATCTCCTGGGGGCCCGATATTTCCTGTCACACCAATATTGCCAGGGTCTCCAATGGCACCCTTTACTCCCCTTGCTCCTATTAGTCCTGGCTCTCCCTGATCTCCCCTTCTTCCACTTGGACCTACATGAACACAGAATGTTCAAACATTGTTAGAAGAAGAGATTTTGCTTCACACAGAAATCAAATGTAATTTATTACATATACTACAAGTCAAAGGTTTGGACCCACTAGTTTATGGCTGTTTCTCAATTCCAAGAACGCAGAGAATGGACTTGCGTTCTTGTGGAGACCGATCTTGATAGGTGTCCTCGGAAGAACGAACTCGGGAGACCGCGAGAACAGAGAATGTGTGCTGTGAGGAATGAGATGCTGCGTTCTTTCTGATGGTCACGTGACCTTCACGCATTTTAAATGGTAAATTATTTAAACATTACAGCATTCATACAACGATTTATTGTTTTTCCTCTTTTCAAAATATATAGTTATATATTTTTTATATATAATATATAGTATAAAAACATTATAAATATATGTTGCACAATATTAATAAAACAGATGTTAATACGAATTTCAGCAAACAAACACTCCTAATGTGTTTATTCCTTTATTAAGATGTTCATGGTCATGTTTACTTCACCGTTTTATTTAGGGAAACTCCAGAGGTAAATAAATGATATCTCTGAACTTTAATAACATATTAAATAAAATGCTGCGCTTGATGCAATGACTTCTGGGACTTCTAGAGCGAGTTCGGTGCTCAAGTCTGCATTGGTGCGTCCTCAATATCAAGAACACATCCGGGAAGTTTCATGCGTCCTCTGTTCTTGTGGTCTTGAGTATTGGAACAGAACTTTGGCAGCTGATGATGACGTTACACAAGAACACGAGGACGCAAGACTGCTGAAGAACGCATATTGAGAAACAGCCACTATTTCTGATCATTATGATTCAGCATGTAGGATTGTCACCTATTGGTTCAACTAGGTATTGCAGTCCAAATTCAAAATATTAAAGAGGGTTATTTTTCACCTAGCCCTTCGTCTGATGACTTGACGCACACACAGGTTGTAAGATTAATTACAAAAATAGGAGCAAGCATGCCTAGTGATTGATTCTTACTCTATAAGCTGTAAACTATAAATCTTCATCACATTTCGCACAGTATTGTACTCCTGAGGTTGCATTTTCGGCTGCACCCATATACATTGAGCCAGATTGAAAAGAAATGCAACATTTTTTCCGCCAAGGCAACCCAGGGTGCTGAAATATAATTGGGTAAACTGGCAGTGGACAGAGACTATACGCATGTTCTAAGGCGAATAGCTGACTTTAATTTTTTTTTAGATTAACAAGCATGTTCACTTAACACGTCAGAGATACATGCAAACATATTGTGGTACTTGTATGCTTTAGAATAACCAAAAACTTACATACAGTACCTTCAAAAAACAACATGACTGATACTATTGAGTTGGACTAGAGGGTAAGAAATTCAGTCAGTCTGCTGTGGCTGTGTTTTTAGATATAATATATGGTACTGGGTATTGTTTGATTGCATATAATTCTTGCTTAACTGACAGGTTCCGGTATCTGACACTTTATTACATAATAGTTGGAACAAACCCCGCCTATATCAGCTGTCATATTTTTTTTCATACTTATTTAATATTTAAACATTAAACTATATGTCCATTGTGAGCCATGTTTGGACGATAGGGTCAAAACACAACCAGAAAACACCCTTACTTCTAAATTGATATTGTAAAATTGTTGATAGCATTATAAACGTCAGAGAACACAACAAAATTAAACAGCAGTTTATAATCCATTTTAGATATATGTTGTTTCTGGGTTTATATTCTAAAGCCAAATACTGTTTTCTAAATTTTGATCTAGTGTATCAGCATCTGTAACATTTTATTTTGATGGTCCATTTGAGTATTAGTATACTGTCTTTTTAATATCTGTTGATACTGCTTCTAAACAGACATTTAACTGACTATAGGAAACTTTACAAGTTCAAGTCAACTTGCATTAACCCTAACCACAACCTAACAGTCTACATATAATCTAATAAGAATTAGTTGGCATGTAGATGCAATGTAACTTAAATTTAACAAACGGACCACCAAAATAAAGTTTGACCTTAGCATCAGTTGGATTACCTGGTTCTCCAATATTTCCAGGTGGTCCAGGAGGTCCTGTGTACCCAGTCTGCCCAGGAAAACCAAATGTTCCTGGTGGTCCAGGTCGTCCTTGCTCTCCTTGAAGGCCTGGAGGGCCACTTTCACCTTTAAGGCCAGTCATACCTGGCATACCCTCCATACCTGTGTGAGATTACATGCTTTAATAAGTCTAGGGATATAGTGGTACATATATGCATTTTAAAAATACCTGGGTACAGGTTTTTTAGTTATATATGTGAAGATCTATATGCACAGATGTGCTAGTTTTTAGCATTGCCTTTGGAAAACGTAATCTGAATTTAGTTTTACACATATTAATATAAACAATTCTTAAATCCATTTTCTATTAGTACTGTATGAATTAAACACGAATAAACATCACAAATACTCTAAAATACGCCATCAGTGTTTCTGTGGATATAAACAGTTGAAGTCAGAATTATGAGACCGCTTGTTTATTTTTTCCCCAATTTCTGTTTAACAGAGAGAATATTTTTTCAACACATTTTTAAGCACAATAGTTTGTTCTGTAGACCATCGAAAAATATATAGGTGAAAGGGGCTAATAATTTTGACCCTAAAATGGTGTTTAAAAAATTAAAAAGGCTTTTATTCAAGCCGAAAAAAAAAACAAATAAGACTTTTTACAGAAGAAACAATATTATCAGACATACTGTGAAACTTTCCTTGTTCTGTTAAACATAATTTGGAAAATATTTTAAAAAGAAGAAAAAAATTCAAAGGGGGCTAATAATTCTGACTTCAACTGTACTTTGTATCTACTTGACACAATCAACAGCAATCCAGCCTGTGCAGATTGCTGGTAAACATGCAGATCGCTGGAGAACTACAAATCTGCCAGCAAAAGAACTACATAATCAGTCATCCACCACTCACACACCTGGTCTAGATCCTCATGATTGCAAACACGTTAATCGTTACTAGGGGTGTCAAAATTATTGATATCAATTCAGTAATAGATCATAACCAGTTATTACGTACTGACATCATTTATCTCCTACGCGCAATACTATGGCGGAGGCGAAGGCGAGTAAATAACACTCTTACTATAATGAAGGCAGCACAGCAAACAAGCCGCTATTTCACTACTATAGCAATGCTGTAAAACTCCATCTTTACCTCTCTCTCTCACTTTGGACATTTGACCCACTGGCGTTTGTGAGGTAACTTTTCCTCTCCTCTTGGCTGTTAAAGCGATACTCGTGGATCCATGAGCGTGTCTGAGGTGTGAGTTTTCTCCACAGTGTCTATTATGGATTACCTGTGATAACCGCGTATTATGGGCATATAGACTGTAACTGAGGCTGTTCTTCCCGTCATCGATGAAAAGTGCTTTCATTTCTAAAGCCGATCGCAGCCCTTTATGTTGAGCAGGAGAAGACAATGACCAATCATAGGGGTGTAAGACCTCGCCTGTCAGCGCTCAAAAAGGCAAGCGGGATAATATTTACATTAGTTAGTTTGCTCTAAATCCTCATGCTGTCTTCTGTGCATGTTTTGGAGTTTTGTTTGATACATTCAGAAAGAGTGTTTTCTTTGAGCAGGTCAAATTAAGGGTACAGTTCATATATCTGACTGCTGTATTAAAGAAAAAAATTGTATTACAAATAATATATAAATATAAATATATTTATAGATTTTAATTATAAACAATTGTTGTAAAAAAAAAATCTAATTATGAATGGAAAGCATCGTCAATGCACCAAGATGCACAGAGATATCGAATTGAACCAAATCGATGGCATGATAATCGTAACTGAACCAAACTGTGAGACCAGTATAGATTCACACCTCTACTACTTTCAATTATAGACCTTTTTCTTGGCTACTGCATGGAGGGCACCATAGCTACCACTGTCTTCCAGTAGAATGTTTAGAACTTTCGTTTACAGCGTTTACAACCGGTAATTTGCCATCCGAAAATGGGTTTCAATAGCGCTTTGAGTGGATTACAGAGTGTTTTTGTGACACACAACTTTGAAAGGTGTGTGTGTTAAAGCTGATATAATCTGTCAGATCTGTGGTTCAAGCGCGAGAGAAAACGTTATCGTAAGCCATGTTCCTTTTCGTTCTGCTTAATCACGTGCTCCCAAAAAAGATATTTAAAATAAACAAAACAATATGATGTTTTTTACTACTTTCTTTAATAACTACATTACACAATACTTGTACTTTTACTTTCAGTACTTTAGTAGTCAATTTTGAAATAAACTACTTGCAATACTCAAGTAAAAAAAATGTTGAATACTTTAGTACTTCCACTTAAGTATAGTGCTTAAAGAGCACTTCAATTTCTAATCGAGTCACTTTTTGATTGAGTACTTTTACTTAAGTCTGGGTCTCTAGTACTTTATACATCTCTGGTTGATCGTTGCTGGCTTGACCATTCCATTCAATAAACTCTGTGTTTGGATCTGCACTTCCTGTTGTCAGCGTCTACTTCACGTTACACTACTAAACCTTACTGAACTAGTGATGCATTGAGTTATTTATAAACTATAAAGACTTTTATTTGAAGTTACATAAGTTTAGCATGAACATATTCTTCAAAATAGGTTTTGATTCTCACCAAAGTATCCTGGTAAGCCTGGGTCTCCAGTCAGGCCGGTGTCTCCTCTATGTCCCGGCAGTCCCGGATCTCCAGGGGCACCAGAAGATGCTCCAAATACTTCACCATGTTCACCCTTTTCCCCTGAAGCTCCATCCAAACCTGGTTTACCAGATAAACCTGGGGGACCTTTCACACCTTTGGTGCCAGGATATCCTAAATCTCCCCGAGGTCCAGTAAAACCTATGTAGTCAAAATCAAATGATAAAATCTGAGAAAAGGCGACAGACAAGATAATTAAAAAGACTTATTAAAGGAAATGTATACAAACACACAGGCTTCCAGATGCTTACCCTTTGGTCCAGGTGGGCCTCCTCTTCCTGGTTCACCTCGCTCTCCTTTATCCCCGAGATCTCCAGAAAAACCTGCTGTGCCTTTAGGTCCTGGTACACCTATAGCACACACATATACGCAGGTATAATGTAACTAGAGAATATATATCAGCAGTCTGTTCATTTTACAATTCATTTGCAGAAAATGTTACAAAAATGCATTCAATTACCTGGAAATCCTTCCAACCCTCGTGGTCCAGGTAGCCCACTCTCTCCAGGTGGCCCAGGATCTCCAATACACTCCACTATAGAAAGATTAGCATGGTTCACAATAAAATACACATTTAGATAATGATGACCATGCATGGTAGATTAATGCAATGTTTAGGTAAAGCCTGTCCACGCCAACAGTAACTATGACGTTATAATGGTTCTAATTCTCTGAATTCTGCATATCTGTAACACTTATAACATACAGTAGAGAAATGACTTTGATTCATCTGACTTATTTCCCTAAAGATGATAAACAACTCAAATACAGGCAGCCAGTCAGAATCCACCAATAAGCTTGTGCATTTGACGCAAAATAAAATCCTCCATTGATATAGACACTAATATCGTCAACATTTCAGGTATTTTTACAGTTACATGTTGTGAAAAGACCTTATGGCCAGCTACCTGGGATACTCCACTGACTTCCTCCTCTTGAGCTACAGTCTCCTGTAAGACACATATAATATAGATATGATTTAGAAAGAGTGTAACAATGTAGAATCAAAACATTTCAACTGAAATATTTGCAAAAACATATCGATATAGTGTATTAATATTACAACAACACATATATACACACACACACATACCTGGAGGACCAGGAGGTCCTGTTCTCCCATCAGGACCAGTCTGTCCATCATCTCCAGGCAAGCCACTTAAACCTTTAGTTGCTCCGAGAACTTGGCCAGGATTTCCTTTTGGGCCGATTAGACCTGAACGACCTGGTGGACCTGAGTATCCCTTTGCTCCAGGTTCACCAACAGGACCTTCACCCTAGAGGAAAATGAAGCATGCTTTGATTAATACTGCCATCACTTGATCAATATTAATTCATAGTCAGGGATGTACATAACATTTTTGTGCAAGAAGTATGGAGATGTTGCTTGTTCTGACTTTTCACACTGAAATAGTATTTGAATTATGTGATTTGCATTTACTGCTGTATTTCATATTTCTATATGTGGGACCGTGCGATTAGCCGGTGCTTTCACATTTGGCTTTATTGACAGATTCACATCTGCATTCAATTGTGGTTTTTGGATATGAACCTCGATATACCAGTGGCTGGAGGCAGGGATTTTTCACAGAGGTGATCAAGCAGGGTCACTTTGAATTGGCACAGATTGTACACAGGATGAAAATGGACAACAAGGGGAGAGTTGCGTATGAATGAGAAGGGAGAAGGGGGTGGTGGTGGGTGTGGGGTTGTTGGTTAGGATCGCAGTAGAAACTGAATGGAGGGGGTACTGGGGGCTAGGAGTTGGTGTAGGTGGGTTGGTATGGGAAAAGCTGCATTGGATCATGGGTGCGACCAGCACCAACTATATTTTCCTTTTCTCCCCCAAGCCATAAGCAAAGGTGCATGAGCTTATGTACTATGTTTGATGCCAAATGAATTAAATCTGAGGTAATGTAAGGTATGGGGATGCATACCCTGTAAAGGGATGCAATGATTATACATTGTTTTGGTAAAATTATAGTATGAGGAATAATGACGGTTTCCCCATCAACGAGATTCATCTAATTTCTGCATAACTTCAGAAGAAAATGACTCTCTTCTCATTCACTTGAACTTTTACATTACATTCAAAATAAATAAATGCACATGCCCCTCAATGTTAGCACACCGAAAACTAACAACAAGCTATTGAGCCAAAAGTGAAAGCACCAGTGCATTATGCAACCCCACATAAATAAATCAGAGATATTGTAAGAAATAAATCACTTAATTAAAATACAAGTTCATGTTTAGATTTCAAAGATGTAAAAATGTGTCATATACGTACATATAGTATTTTACTCAACATATATTTGAAAATAGCAAAAAATGCTTATATATATACATATATATATATATATATATATATATATATATATATATATATATATATATATTTATATATATATATATATGAGAAGATGGGTACACTGTGGTCATAAAAGGTATGGACATGGCCAATAACAATACTCAGAGAGACGTTCAACTGATGCTCAATTGGTACTAATAGGTCCAAAGTGTGCCAAGAAAATATCCCCCACACCATTTCACCACCACAAACAGCCATAACCGTTGATACAAGGCTTTATGTTGTTGGCGATAAATCCCGACTCTATCATTTGAATATTGCAGCTGAAATCGAGACTCGTCAGACCAGGCAACATTTTTTCAATCTTCTATTGTTTAATTTGTGGTGAGCCTGTGCGAATTGTAGAGATGCTCTACTGCACTCATTATTTGAGTTACTTTTGCCTTTTTATCAGCTGGAACCAATCTAGCCATTCTCCTCTGATCTCTGGCATTAACAAGGCATTTGCGCCCACAGAACTGCCACTCTTTTTTCGGACCATTCTCTGTAAACCCTAGAGATGGTTGTGTGTAAATCTCAGTAGAACAGCAGTTTCTGAAACATTCAGACCAGCACATCTAGCACCAACAACCATGCCACATTCAAAGTCACTTAAATCACCTTTCTTCCTCATTCTGAAGCTCGGTTTTAACTGAAGCAGATTGTCTTGACCTAGTCAGCATGCCTAAATGCATTAAGTTGCTGCCATTTGATTGGCTGAATAGAAATTTGCAGTTAGACAGGTTTACCTAATAAAGTACCCATTAAATAAAATAATATATATGGTGAGATATATATTCATATTCACCTTATACTTTGCGTACGAGCGGGCACAGCCATTTGAATCCCTTTTGGTTTGAGACTTCCATTCTCATTTACTTCCATTCATTTTTAGATGTTAAAAACAGCTCGTTCTGCTGCTTGATGTTGCAAACTGATATTTTTCTTATTATAGGATTCTGCTTTGTCTGCATAATCATACAAACATTTGTTTTTAGAGCAAGTAGCTTGACCGTTTTCTGCGGTTTGTTATTTTAAGTGATTTCTCCTAAAGGCAGCTGAATCGGAATTTCTGAAACTGTCGCAAAAACAAGCGCAATTCCGCATTGAAAAATAAGGTTAATATATGATAAAACTATTGTGGCACAAACAGTGTGAAAAACAAGCAACATCTCAGGATGAGATACTGTAACAAGACAAAATGTTTTGGTAATAGTTGGTAATAGCTTCTGTGTCTCTTTCTAAGTGACCTTTAAGTCACCTTTGTTTTCATTTTGCACAATTTGCAATTGTCCAGTAGAAAAATTAAAGTGTGATTAATAGCGGAATCACCACACTCAAGAAATTAGTCTTTTAATTAGATCTAATACTTACAGGAGGCCCTCTAAAACCTGGTTCACCATCTCTGCCATCTATCCCTGGTCTTCCCTGTTCTCCAGGGACACCACTGTGACCTGGGTCTCCTGGGTCACCAGCTGATCCTGTAGTTCCAAAGTGCAAAAAAAAAAAAAAAAAAAAAAGAACATATAGTTGTATATGACCTCTTGTATTATCTAAACACGCTATAGATGAATACTGCACCTTTCTGCACAGCTTCCATAAGCTCTCCTTTTCTGCCTTTGGGCCCAGGTAATCCTTCTGTGCCAGGAAAACCCTGTAAAATTGCAACTCTTGCATGAATTGCATTTTGCTTTGGCAAGTGCAAAGATTTTCATAAGCCGTGTGACAACAAGATGTGGTGTTGGCAACTTACAGGCAAACCATTGGCACCTTTGGTTCCTGGATCTCCCTGATCACCCTGCTGACCCCACTCACCTGCCATCCCAGGATCCCCAGAATCACCAGGAGGCCCCGGGGGACCAGGTGGGGGTTTTACACTGCATTCGCACAGACCATGGTCACCTACGCAAGTGGTAAAAGCAAAACAAAAACTGTTAAAACCAGTAAAACAGTACTAACAGAAATGGACAAAGGTTCTTCTCATAGTCCTATGCATTAGCAAGTATTTAAAAATCCTAAAGCAATTTTATATGCACTTAGCTTACCCTTTGGCCCCTTTTTTCCTGCACTCCCTGGACGTCCACGGTGTCCAGGAGAACCTTTGAAGTACTCTTCCACTGTATTAAGACACATTTAAAGTCTTAAGTATGTTACAATACTCAGTATTGAGGTCTCTTTTCCATAGGTGTCTGCTCATTTTACCTCAGATCAACTATTAACATGATTGAAGACAAATTAAAAACACCCTACTTTCATATGCGTCTATTCACATGCAAATTAGCAGGAAGTAGGAGTCTCTGTAACTCTGACATTCAAGACATCTACATGCAGCACATGCAGAAATCAAGACCTTTTCCAAAACCTCATCAGATATAGAGCTTTGCTATATAAAAAAATTGCTTCATTAAAATGCTTACATGATCCCTTGGGTCCAGGTGGCCCAACACCTCCAGGTGACCCATCAGGACCAGGTGGCCCAGGCTGAGTGGCAGGATTACCAGGTTCTCCAGTTTCACCACTGGCTCCCTTTGGCCCCCGAGGTCCTTCTGGACCCCACAATTCGACTGTGGATGAGGGAAACAACTGAATTAGAGTTTGGTTAAGCAAGCATATGATCGAAGAAAGAATAAGGAAAGATGAAAACATAATGCCAAGTTTACATTACAGGGTTTTAAGTCTGATTACTTCAACGAGTTCTTCAACAGTCTGATCTACACTGGACAGTCTAAGACAAAGAGGCTCTCTTATGCGTCACCGACACCTCGCAAAAGAAAATCCAAAATCTAGGATGTTAAATATTCTGAACCAGTATATAATCAGATGTAGTGATAAGCTACAGCCAATGAGAGAGCAAGACTGGCCAGTGTTTTTATGCTCTCAATAGAAATGGCTGTGATTGTCGGCGCCAATAGTCTAGTGGTTAGTGCGTCGATAGATAGCACCCAGGTGCTCGTGGCGACCTGAGTTTAATTCCTGGCTCGAGGTCCTTTGCTGATCCTTCCCCTATCTCTGCTCCCTACACTTTCCTGTCTGTCAATCTCCACTGTCCTATCAATAAAGGAAAGAAATGGCTGTGATTGTGTAGAATGGTCATCGATTCAACCTGCATTTACAAAGGAACAAGAGCATATGAAAACCACATCTACTGATCAGCCGATGGATCAGACATTGCTTTTAAATGCTCCTTTGAAATCTTTCATTCACTGTGGTTTGGGGGCTGGACAGTGCTGTGTGGTGACAGGATTGTTGTCATGTTGTGTAGTATGTGACCACCCTCCTAATTTACATAGTGTTGCATAGTGTAAACAACAAAACAACTTAATGACACACAATCAAGTCATATAGTCTGAATGGCTCATCGATCTGTTGATGTTTATGTGGTGTGAGCTAGGCTTCTGGTATATTTCTACACATAATATAATGACCTATTTAAAGCTCATATGAGGATCAGTAATAAAATACCTGCTTGTTGTCCATAGGGAGGGGGTCCTGGAGGACCTGGTTGTCCTTTAGCACCTTTACGGCCATAATTTCCAACAGGGCCACGCTCTCCTGGAGGTCCTGGAGGACCCACTATTTCATTAAGACAAAGAGAAAGAAGAGAAGATTTTGGTTTTATTTGTTTTGTTTTATTAGGTAGAAGTATTAAGTACAATTGGTCATTGGCATAGTTAACCACATGTCAGCTGATAAATGCATTTAGGCTTTTAGAAATAGTTGGCACAATGTGCAAAATCTTTCAACAAGCATCATAATGTATGAATGTATGATGAAATGAAAGATTTTTTTTAATTGTTGCAAATGTATTAAAAATAAAAAACCTGAAAGATCACATGTACATAAGTATTCACAGCCTGTGCGCAATACTTTGTTATTGCACCTTTTGCAGCAATTACAGCCTCAAGTCTTTTTGAATATGATGCCACATGCTTGGCACGCCTGTCTTTGGGAATATTTGCCCATTCCTCTTTGCAGTACCTCAGGTTGGATGGGAAGCGACTGTGTACAGCCATTTTCAGATATCTCCAGATATGTTCAATAGAATTTAGGTCTGGGCTCTGGCTGGGCCACCCAAGGCCATTCACCGAGTTGTTGTGAAACCACTCCATTGATATTTTGGCGGTGTTTTTTGGGTCATTGTCCTGCTGGAAGATGAACCATCACCCCAGTCTGAGGTCAAGAGCACTCTAAAGCAGGTTTTCAATCAGGATGTCTCTGTTCATTGCTGCGTTCATCTTTCCCTCTATCCTGACTAGTCTTCCAGTTCCTGCTGCTGAAAAACATCCCAACAGCATGATGCTGCCACCACCCTGCTTCACTGTAGGGATGGTATTAGCCTGGTGATGAGCGGTGCCTGGTTTTCTCCAAACGTAACGCCTGGCATTCACTCTAAAGTGTTACATTTTAGTCTCATCAGATCAGAGAGTTTTGTTTCAGATGCCTTTAAGCAAATTCCAGGCGGGCAGCTATGTGTATTCCTTCTGGCCACTCTACTAGATAGGCCTGATTGGTGGGTTTCTGCACAGATGGTTGGCCTTCTATAAGGTTCTCCTCTCTCCACAGAAGAATGTTGGAGCTCTTTCAGATTGACTGTCAGGTTATTAATCACCTCCCTGACGAAGGCCCTTCTCAATCGATCACTCAGCTTAGATGGCCGGCCAGCTCAAGGAAGAGTCCTAGTGATTCCAAAAATCTTCCACTTACGGATGGAGGCTAATGTGCTCATTGGAACTTTCAGAGCAGCAGAAATTTTTCAGTAACCTTCCCCAGCCTTGTGCCTCGAGACAATCCTGTCTCAGAGGTCTACAGACAATTCCTTTGTCTTCATGCTGGGTTTGTGCTTTGACATGCACTGTCAACCCTGGGACCTTATATAGATAGGTGTATGCCTTTTCAAAGCATGTCCAATCACCTGGATTTACCACAGGTGAACTCCAATTAAGCTGCTAAAACATCTCAAGAATGATCAGTGGAAAAAGAATGTACCTGAGCTCAATTTAGAGCTCTGCGACAAAGGCAGTGAATACTTATGTACATGTGATTTGTCAGGTTTTTTTTATTTTTAATAAATTTGCAACAACTTAAAAAAAATATTTTTTTCACATTGTCATTATGGGGTATCGTGTGTAGAATTTTGAGGAAATAAATGAATTTAATCCATTTTGGAATAAGGCTGTAAAATAAAAAATGTGGAAAAAGTGAAGCGCTATTCCAAGCATGTTGGATTCATTTTCTTGTGCTGAACACAAAATTACAAATTTTGAAGAAAGATAAAAACTTGTAACCGTTTTTTCCTACACTATGGAAGTCAGTGGTTACTGGTTTTCAGACTTCATCATCTTCTTTAGTGTTAAAAACAATAAACAAAAAAGTGTTAAACCACTTGAGGGTGGGCTAATATTGAGTAAATATTCATTTTTGGGTGACACTTTAAGACAATGTTTCTCAACCACATTCCTGGAGGACCACCAACACTGCATGTTTTGGATGTCTCTCTTGTCTGTCACACTCATTATGCTGTTTACACCAGACATGGCATGCTCGAGTAAATCGTGCTATTTACACATAAATAATGTGTGAACGTTTTGAGTTTACTTCACTTCACAATGGACGCAGGTTCACATCATGAGCAAGGCTTCTGTTTCTTCTGTAGTTTCGTTTCTAAATGGCTAACATGGATTTTATTGAGGTATTAGCTGTGCTTTAAGTGTTTTAGGAGGGCTGAAAAATCATGTTGATTCGTTTGGCGCAGTGTCTGAGTCTACTAGATCCTTTCTGAGGTGCACCAAGCTCTGTGAGATCATCAACTTCAGTACCTGGATGATAAAAGCTTTCAGCGAACCTTCAGACTGAGCCAAGCCAGAGCTGTTGTCTGGTGTCGGCAAGAGAATTTCCCCTCGGGACACCAACAACAGGCACTATGTCATAATCACACACCTACATAAGCAAGCTCCTGATTGATTAATGAAGCGCAAAAGTCTGCTGAAGTTCAGATTTTCCAAACCACTCCACTTCATTCACGCTAATAGCATCATTAGCTCTGCAGTGATTTGCATGTAAATCACTCGCCATTGACGCTTCATCCGCGTCTGAGTGAAAGCAGCGTTATAAGGTCTTTAGTCTTTGCTAATGTGCTGATGATTTGAACCAGGTGTGTTTAGTTAAGAAGACATGGAAAATGCGCAGAGCTGGTGGTCCTCCAGGAACGTGGTTGAGAAACACTGCTTTAAATTACTCTAAATATAGAGTCGATGGGCTTAACTAAGTCTTTCAGAAACTGCATAATTTTTTTGTGCACCTCCATCTTCTTTTACAATATGGGCTGTGGGACTATGGGGTTCAGAGTATGGGCTGAGGAAGGAAAAGTTTCATATTTCTTTTTTTACAAATACCTCCAGTATCATCAAATGGACTTCCTATTAGCTCCCCGGGTTCTCCTACGTCTCCCTGTTGAATAATGTAGATTTGAGTTACTGAACATTTTTCAGACAGAATTATTATTAAGTAAGCCAGAAATGTATTTATAACCTTGCGGCCATTATTTCCTGGGAAACCTGGCAGTCCAGTGTCACCCTGTAGGAATAACATATATGTTATTAAAATAACCACAAATGACATGCAAGTTTTGGTAAATTGATCAAAATATAGATACCCTAGGTCCTGGCCAGCCATCTAATCCTGGGTTTCCCTGTAGTTATAGGAAATTGTTAACAATATTGGATTTTTATTAGGTTTGCTTTGCATTTCGCTTATATAAAGGGTTATAAGTTTTAAAAATCATACCCGAGCTCCTGCAAACCCTGACACGCCGCTCTCTGCTTTTGTGGATAAATATCCCTGAAACAATTAAAAACAAAAATGTTTTCATGGTGTATCCAAAACACAAACATGGGATATCTTCACTTTTCTCCCAATTTCATCTGGAAGCTTTCCACTTCCACAGCTTTTGAATATTATTTGATGACTTATCATTTTTAATCTTGCGATGTAGTTGTTTATAGGCTATGTTTAGCTTTCGTGACAAAAATGACTATATGCAGCATTAAGATTGTCTTTTTTGTATTGTCTCTGGCTATGAAACATGAAGTCGGCACATTTACATTTATTGAAGGAAAGGAAGAAAAAACATCTTTGTTATCAACAAAAGTTCAAATGTCACTTACCAAATCTCCCTTATTTCCTTTAGAACCCATTTTTCCTTTTTCACCCTGTTGACAACCACAAAAAATAAAGGAGACAGAAATCAGAGAGATTATCATGTATATCACATTTATAAAAGAAAAACTAATTTCTTTATGTATTGAATGGTGTTCGTCCTGCCTGCCAGTCTGAAGGGATTGGGCTGGTTTGCGAGAAAACTCCTGGTGGGCCTGGCTCTCCAATTTCTCCCTGAGTGAGTATATGAGTATAGGTTAAAAGTGTAGATAACAAACCATAATAAGAGCCTGACATGATGATGTATAAGCCATTACATAATTCCTCACCAATTCTCCTTTGACTCCTTTTAAGATTTTAGTTCTTTCACCCTGTACAGAGGTGGCGGATATACATTAACATCAAAACATCATACAAAGATTTTTTAAAGATGATTGCTTATTAAACAGGGTAAATTCGATAGCGTTGTCATAAAGCTAAATGTTGTGTTTTATTACCTTTTGTCCCTTGGCACCTTTCAGACCTTGAGGACCCTAAATAAATAAATAAATAAATGAGTAAAAACAGTAAGAAGAAGAGATTGCAGGTTTGGAGGCCGTTTAATTTGACTGCGCATAAAATGAACTCACCCAAGGACCTTGGAATCCTGGCAATCCTCTGTATCCTGGGTCACCAGTCGGTCCCTGTAAAAGTAAATGAAGATGTTTGTAAAAAACAACACGTTTAAGTCATGATCTTTAATCACATTTCATCTCACCATCTTTTATCAATAATGGTTAGCTTCAATTGTCACAATACACATAATAATTGGCAAACTTACAACAATCCCTGGGAAACCAGCTGGCCCTGGATCTCCCTGTAATATATAAAAGGGAACGATGACAAAATCAAAGTGACAAAACGATAAAGAAATCCTTCACTGATCTTTATTATTATTATTTTTATTATTATCATTATTTTTATTATTAAAACCAAATGCAAGTAAACTAGTTTATCTCAGAATAATGGAAACATAATCAAAGCTTAAATGAACAGCTCTCCAAAGCAGGATAATTGCTATCATTGTCTTTATAAGTCATTTTGACTAACAGTCTTAATTTTGACATTTTGACTTTTTAGTAGTCTTTTACATTTACATTTAGCAAACGGTTGTGTCTAAAGTGACTTGCAATTTAGAAGGGATTCAACAAGACGAGGCAATACACACAAGTAGTGCTATTCATACAAAGGAACTGTTAGTGCTCATAATTAAGTGCTAGAGGAAGTTTTTGTTATAGAGAGAAGAGTACTTTTGCAGGTGGTTTGTAAAGCCCACTCACTTTTGACTAAAATGTCATTCAGTTGACTAAATTTGATATGTCTACTCTATTCATACTCTACATTTACTTGACAAAGATCTAGCCAGGGATGCGCTTCCCAAACAACGACGTAACTCGCGACTGAACTATCATCGTTTGGGAAAAGAACGATGTAGTGACGAGTGTTTCTCAAAACCGTAGTTGCTTTGTCGCAGATTAGTTATAACGTAAAACGTCCATGATGATGATCTAAACTGGTAGTAACAACTAGAGAAGAAACCCCATAATTTCTTTGTGCAAATGATATTGTTTTACATGCACACACATAAACAAATCCAATATTAGTTTTGGTAAAAACATGCCCTCGCTTTCTATATTAATTGAAATACATGTAAATGGAACATATAGGGAATATGTTTCCTTTACAAATATTATTGAGAACATTCCATAGTCTGTTCTAAATTAACAAAATCACTTACAAAAGCTAACACGTATTCTAATCTCATATATAAATCATATAAATAAATAAATAAATAATGAGGGTATTTATTAAGAAATTAAATTTAATATTTATTACGAAATGAAAAAAAATCCTATACTTTAATAATAATATTAATAATGATGATGGTTATTGTTATTATTAAGTATAATATTTTATTATTAAGTAGGATATTGTTTATTATTGTTATATTATTTAATTTTATCTTTATTCATTGGCAAAACTTCCAATATATTTTCACCATACTTTTTGTCATTTAGAACTTTTTTTATTTGTATCTTATTTAGATTAGCTATGAGCTTGTTAAGTGTGATGTCACGCAAAGTGGCTTCTAGGTTCAATTGTTATATCAAACTGTATGGGGCGACTCAACAAATGGTAATAATAAACGTTTAAAGCCATGTA
>NC_141029.1:9007500-9035000 GCF_052040795.2 Danio rerio | reverse complement strand
TGTTCCTTTTTCATTTAAAAGAAATTACTTTCAGCAGCACGGGTGAAGTGGTGTTTATTCCCTAAACAGATTGGTGTATTTACCTGTTTTTCCGGTTGTTTTTTTTTATTATATACCTGATCTGATACGACCACTGGATTCACCACCATTGGACGGATAGCCCATGTGCAGGATTCCCTACCAGCAGGAACAGTTTCCATTTGACGTGTCTTCAATTTCATCTTGAATGTTGCTTCACAACAACTCGGTGAATGTATTTGAGTGGCCCAGCCAGAGCCCAGACCTAAATCCTATTGAACATATCTGGGGAGATCTGAAAATGGTTGTAATCTATTGCTTCCCCTCTAACCTCATAGAGCTTGAGAGGTACTGCAAAGAGGAATGGGCAAAAGTTGCCAAAGACAAGTGTGCCAAGCTTGTGGCATCATATTCAAAAAGACTTGAGGCTGAAATTGCTGCCAAAGGTGCATCAACAAAGTATTGAGCAAATGATGTGAATACTTAAGTACATGCTATGTACATACCAAAGACATGCGCTATAGCTGAATCATATGAACTAAATTGGCCGTAGTATATGTGTGTGAATCAGTGTGAATACAGGTACTGTATTTTTCCAGATACTGGGTTGCAGTTAGAAGGGTGTCTGCTGTGTGAAACATATGCTTGATAAGTTGGCGATTCATTCCGCTGTGGTGACCCCTGATGAATAAAGAGACAAAGCTGAAAGAAAATGAATGAATGAATGAATGAATGGATTTTAGAATTAATTATTAGACACACATCTGCTAAATGTCTTTACTCAGTCCTTCTATTGTCCTGGAGAGGGCGCTGTAGGCTTACTTATTTTTCATTCATGATGTAGCAGCCCTTCATGTCAGATAACATATCAGCACAAGAATATAAACTATTTATTCAAAATACTTTAGAGATACGTCACTTTGATATGCAGCTAAAGTCTATTTTTTCTTCTGTCAATAACAACACGAACACTACTATTCAGAGGTGTAACCTCATAGAATATTACAGTACATGTTTGTTTAAAGTATTGCAACTGTGAGAAGAAAAAAAATACAATTTACAATTAGCCTATAACAAAGAAATAGAGAGAAATTAAATGTGATTTTTGTTTTGAAAAATAAAAATTGTATTGTAAATTGAATTCAAGTACAAAAATAAATGAATAAATTGAAGAGTATTTGAAACAATATTATTTAAATATTCACTACAATTTGCAAAATATTAACAACAATAGTAACAATGTGCAATAAATCTAAGCATTTATCGAATCAGCAAAATAAAAGCTCTGTGGCTTAATGATCTGTTGTTTTCATGTGAAAACATAGGAAAACCAGTGGTTTCCTTGTTAGATGTTACTATTTGTATACAAAACAACAGCAATAAAATTATAATAATAACAATTACTATCCATAGTGTTGTTGTTGTTGTTGTTGTTGTTGTTGTTGTTGTTAGTAGTAGTAGATACATAAAAATACTATTTATAATATTATATAGTTTAACATCAGAAAACCGAGAAAAATCAGTAAATACACTATTACAATTTTGTATATAAAACATCATTAATAATAATAATAATAATAATTAATGATAATAATAATAATAATAATAATAATACATAAATAATCATAATAAAATAATAATAATTTTTTACTTAATTTATGTATTTATTTACTTTATTATTTATATATTTTATATATTTTATACATTTTTTATTTTTTATTATTTCTATATTTTTACTTATACTTTTTCAGTTTTTTTTAATTAATACATTAATCAGAAATGAATAATATTAAACTATATATATATATATATATATATATATATATATATATATATATATATATATATATATATATATACATTGACTTAAATTAATGTGTACAGCATGAATTTTATAATATTTTTAGTATATATAATTTTCTACATTTTGTTTGTTAAAAATAAATAAATAAACACACACATATACACACATACATGCACACAAAATGTTCGTTTTAGGTTCGCCTGTAAGTGTTCTGCTGAATCGAGATTTCTAGGAATGTTGACCATAAACACTGAGAAACTGTCACACCAGCTAACTTAACATATCATGAGTGTGACTGGGGCATTCATGCCCTTTCCTAATTCCTCTGAAGTAAATAACGCACCACACACAACAACAAACACAACCAGCCTGACACTGGCACAAAAGGTCATTTCTTTTTTCAAAGGCTTCCTCGTTAGCTTTCCTAGAAAGGTTTAAGGATTATATCTAAAGTCCCGCTGTCCTTCAAACATGTTTACACCCTCATAATTATTGACCGATAATATAGAAAGCCCTCCTATTAGTACGAATGGATTACTGCATTGAGAAACAATGTATCCATAAAGGTAAAAAAATACATGAATCAACAGTTGTTCAGTATTTTTTGATTCCTGTTTTAATATTTTTTCCTCATTTTTTATGCTTTTGAATTGCATTTTGGGACTTTGATCTTTCATCCAACAACTTTCAACCTTGAAACGTTAAAAAAAGTCACTTTTAATAACATTTTTAATAGTTAAAATGACAATATCACACAAGTAGCAGTGCGATTTGTCTGTATGTCAGCACTCATGGCAGACATGCGCTCTCCTGCAGGCCGAGTGCTTTAGTGTCCAAGCAGTGACAACTTACAGCAATATCGCACTGCTGCAAGTGTGATATTGTGTTTATACAACATTTCAACGACATAATCGTGTATATAAAAAATAAAATCAAACACAGAGAGTATCCAAACCCTTTTGTATGAGGAATTACTTTCTTCCGCCATTCCTTCACATCTGCCACTGAAGTCAGAACAGCAGAAATTGTTTGTAATTCACACACGTCACTTTAGAGCTAGAGTTTGAATGATTCTCTAGCGTATTATCTAAAGTGATGGCAAAACAAGTGATTTTGCTCACACTTTAAGTTTAAAAGGCTGAACGGTATGATATGACATCAGTCTGCAGAGATTTGCCAGTTTTTCTGTTGCAATTGGAATATCACAATAATTAATTGCGAGAAAGCCAAAGCAAAGCAAACACTACCAGATTACTGTTGTGTTTGCGATAAGGAACACATGCAGGCATTTCTACTTTCTTTATTTTTCGGAACTAGTCTGCAGTAACAAAAACAAAACAGATGCCCAACTAAAAAGTAACTCAGGGTTATACACAAAATACATACTTTCCTGATATTTGAGTCCCATCTCACACAACACACTACAATTATATGGTGTAAATACAGCACTACAGCATGCAAAAGACAGGGATCGACTAAGAAAGTCACTTACCAGTTTATTAATGATTTGATCAGCTGTAGTTAGGCCCAATGCAAATTATACCCCTTAGCCCTTCCCCTTACCCCTTGTTTTGCACATTTACATAAAGGGGTAGGGGTGTCCCAATTCTCTTTAGCCTGAAGGGGTAGGGCTAAGGGGAAGGTGTAGATAGCCTTTTAAACGTTGATTTTTCAGGACCACACTCGAAACCAAGAGGTATTAAAATTTCCCAGAATACACCACCCACAACGGCAGGATAGTTGCACCCGGAAGTAAGGAGATCCACAAATTAGTAATTAAGTAAATTTTTTACACAAAAAAAAACACGCATATGTTTTAGTACATTAATAATCACGTTTTTGTTCAACTGTCATGCTTTAAAGAAAAAAAGCAAAAATAAAAAACGCTGAATTTGACACTGGAATACCCTGTCAGAAAAGTCTAGTGGCTGAGAATGAGCTATACAAAAATAGAATTAGGATTGGGACTTAGAAATTCCGAGTTTTTCTCCTCTAAGGGCTTATTATGTGGTCTCTGTCGCCACCTTGTGGCGGAACGTCAACCGAATTTTGCTCTGCTCAATGACAGGCTGATAGATGCCAATTTGCTGTCTTTCAGAAATTGTAAATATTTAAAAATAGGCACTATCTTTATAAATAAACTGCATAGTTGCAATCTAAACAATTACATTCTTGCCTAAAATAGCCTGAAAAGTACATTATGTTGTCCAACAGCTGCAAAGTTTCATCACCTTGGAATTATAAGGTTCTATCTGCGTTCTGAATGATTTTGAGCTAATGAGCTTCAAAGTTTTTGCATTCCATATAGCAAACAGTATGTGTGTAGTATTTGTTTTTTTTAAATAAAAAGTAAAATGTAACTGTGTCTTAAAATGTAAACAACTTATTTAAAAAAATCCCATAATGTAAATAAGTTGTCATTTAATAAGAATATGTCAATAACTTAATTTTGACAGAAAATGTCAGATAGAACCTTATAATTCTAAGGTGATGATTTGTCAAACTCTAGTGAGATTATTGATCTGCTGTTAATCCAGGTGGGCAGAGTAATATAGAAGGATGAAGAGGCTGTACGAGTGCTTTTATTGTAGAATATTGCACAGCTATCAGCCAATCAGATTCAAGAACCAGACAGAACTGTATATTGTCAGGTTTGGCATTAGGCTACAAAAAAACTAAACTGTCAGTACATTTTCTGTTATTTTACAGACATATTTTTCTTAATATTATTTCTTATACAGTATACTGCTATTCAGACTACTAAAATATGTCAACAAATGTCACTTTGTTAAACTGTAGAGCTGAATTCAACATCAAAAGTCAACAGAGCAGAGATCAACATCCCATAATGCCATTCACAACTGTAAATAAACAGAAAACACTTGTAAATCACTAAAGACGAAAACTATTAATTAGCAGAAACCTTTACAGCGTACTATATTTTAAAGCAAATTTGTATTTTTGTGAACTAGATGTTTTTTTTTAAGGTTATCAGCTACTCTGGTGTGTGTAAAGTGGTGTGTGGGAGCGGCTAGTCTTTGGTTCAAGTACACAGATCAATGAGCGCAAGAACAGATAACCCTTCTGTTTCATGTTTCCGTTTTTATAGGAATCTCATTCTCTTTCTCTTCTTCTGTTTGCCAATTGGACAAACATAGCCTTTTACCTCATTTAGTCGTGGGTTGCTGTTAAAATGATGTGTGTGAATGGGTGACCTTTGACCCAGAGTGAAGTAAACTACTCAGAAGAGCTTCAGGGTATCTCTTGCAACATGTCTGTGGAGATTTACCTCAGCTTTGGTCCAGCAGTAGACATTATGTGCATACTGTTACCTATATGGGGAGATCAAAATTAGAGAGCAATTCAAAATTTCTGAAAATTTGAGACCTTAAACCAGGAAGCAAAGAATTCTGGCCCAGATTTGGCATAAATCTGGCACAGCAGGCATTCATCTGGCACTGGCATACAGCATGTGGGCCAAACATTACCCGGATTTGGCAGAGGTGGCACTGTATTTAAGGCGACACACAATACTGAGCCAGATATCAAATGTAGTATTTGGCCCAGATGCTAAAAATGGATATGTGGGCCATGTAAGTTTGGCCTATTTTGACCCACATTTAAAATACATTTTTATTATTATTGAATAAAGGTAAAAAAAATCTAGCAATCAGGTCAAATCGAGAAAAAGCACACCCATAGCGTACCTAAAAGGCAAGGCTTTATGGGTTTACCAATTTCACTGATGTCGTGACACATCAACATATCTGGACCAGTTCAGGCCCAGTTATAGGTTATTGGCTAAAACTTGGCCCAGATATGGTCCATGTTTGGCCCTAGTCTGGAAGCCAGACTTGGTCCAGTCATGTACCGTAATTCACTACAGCATGTGGGCCAAGCAACAGCTAGTTGTGTGGGCCAGAGATATTTTGCCATGTTGGAGGTTATGAAACTAGATGAAACTATTTTTGCTCCATTTACGCCATTATAATGACACTTTTTGACTGCAAATATATATAGTCATGTACTGCTCACACATACCTGGGGTCCGTTCTTCATACCTGGGCTCCGTTCCTCGCTTAAACGATCTAGGATTATTTGGCAGATCCTAGATCTTTTAATCTTGATAACTGATCTCTCGCTAATTTGGTTCTTCAAACAAGTTTGCGAATCAGATTAGAATGTCTGGATAAACTGATCTGAGATCGCTGCGTGTGTTGTGAAGGACAGATCTATCGATCCTCTAAATCATGATCAGCAATGCAACGATTGGCTGACGGCACAGCAGCGTAATGACATCATCTGATTAATATTCAATTATCCATGTGAGCAAAATTACATCAAATTAGCAGTAAACGGCTTGTTTAATATGACACGCAAGAACTTTCCACATTTGTTGTGAGCTGCAGGCTTTACACTTTCATGAGTCAAGTGTATTCATCATGTATTTCAATGCAAATCAATGTATTTAGTTTTACATTTAGAAAAGATTTTCTTTACTATAGTAGGCGTTTTTTAATTGGTGTAAAGAATAACTGGTTGTGTACAAAAGCATTTTCATATTGGTAAAGGTGTCTGCAACTTTTGTGAAGCATCAAATCACTGGCATATTAACTATCAAAACATGTTTATGTATGCATAAATGTATTATTGCTTTAAAAAAAGTCACATATAGTGCATTTCTATTATACACAGTTTAAAAATATGTACCATTTTCCCAAGTGTATATAACTACTACTGTAAGAAAATATCAGAATTCGGAACATACTTTCTGTATTATCTTTGCTTGAACTGAGCCGATCTTAACCTGTTTATATGAATTGAACCTGCTCCCGATCAGGTTTGACCTAGCAGAACTGTTGCTATAACAACAACTCTCGGATCAGCTTTGAAGAACGAAACGATCCTGGTTCGTGTCAAATCGTCAATATCCAAATCCAGCTAACTGAGTAATCCACGTACGAAGAAAATATTTGCTTTGGTGATCTGTTTCAATCTGCTGAAATTAAATCAAAAACAACTTCGTTTCGGTTGAATTTTGTTCAAAATTGCATCATTTCATTTTGTTTTTTGATTTTGTTTGAAGTATACCAGGGTCTTTATAAAGCTGCATGGCAGAGTGAATGACAATTGTTAATCAGAAGCTTCTTCAGCAACATGAGATTTATTTTAACAGCCAGCAATTTTCATGCAGGACAATGAGCCCTGTCACACAGCAAAATAGGTAAAGCAGTTCTTCAAAGTTGAAAACATTGAAATAATTAAATGGCCAGCCCAGAGTCCTGAATAAAGCTGATTGAAAATCTCTTGAAAAACTTTGGCAACAAAGTTATGGCTAAGAAACAACTACAGTCATTAAACTATACAGGAGACAAAAAAAAAGCAGATCAAGATCACAGTAAAGCAGTGATTATCCGTGGTGACCGTGATATCTCCTCTGTGCTCATTGCCAAACCAGACAGCAATTTTCATTCAGTGCAATGAGCCCCGTCACACAGCAATTGATTAAAACCTGGAAATATTTAAACTGTGAGCCCAAATTCCTATTCTAAAAGTGAATCTAAAATCCATGGCAACAGATTTTGTATGTCCAAGAAGCACACTACAGTGATCAAATCTGTGTATGCAAGGCACAGTGGGAAGAATGAACCGTGTTTGATGATTTGTGCTCGTCTTTTTTTGGATCTATATGTTTTAGTTCCTGTCCCACTTTAGAGTGACCTTCGGCACACAGTTATTTGACAGTGGGTGTTTATGGGGTGAGAGGAGCAGCTGAGGAGTGTTGTGAAACTCTATCGGTCAAAGGGAACACACTGGCTGTAAATTGAGGTGAGGGGTCTGTTCTGTTACCTCTACCAGTGGGGAAAGACATACATTAGATAAGTTTGTGATTGGACAAACTTCAAGGAGACACAGTGTACAACCAAATTTAGGGTTAATATCTTTATTAGAGAGATGGAGAATGTAAAAAAAAAAATAAATAAATAAATATGACTGCAAATAATATAATAATAATAATATTAATAATAATAATATTAAATTATTAATCTAAAAAAGCACCAAATATGTCTCAGGAGGTATGTTTTTTTTTGCAATTAAATTTTTTTTTTTTCAAAAACCACTGATTGACCAACACCCTCCCCTCCCCTTAACCTAACCGATAGAGTTTTTTAAAAAAAAAAAACTTAACTCAAACCTACAGTGTTTTAAAAAGCACCGACTGACCAACGCCCTCCACCTTCCCTAAACCCAACCGACGGTGTTTTAAAAAGCACCAATTGACCAATGCCCACCCCCTTCCCTAAACCCAACCGATAGTGTTTTAAAAAGCCCCGATTGAGCAACCCCACCCCCTTCCCTAAACCCAACCGATAGTGTGATAGTGTTTTAAAAAGCACTGATTGACCAATGCCCACCCCCTTCCCTAAACCCAACATACTGTGTTTTAAAAAGCACTGATTGAGCAACGCCCACCCCCTTTCCTAAACCTTACCGACATTGTTTTAAAAAGCACCAATTGACCAATGCCCACCCCCTTCTCTAAACCCAACCGACAGTGTTTTAAAAAGCACCAATTGACCAATGCCCTCCCACTTCCCTAAACCCAACCGACAGTGTTTTAAAAAACACCAATTGACCAATTGACCATATGCTCTCTGTGTCATATCCTCCGAAGTATAGGGCTACACTTTCAGAATGAGCCTTTATTGTTATTATTAGATGACTGTGATTGGCCGGTGAGATGAAAGAACAAGGTCACGTAAGCAAGGAATGGGAATATACAGCTGAAGGTTATTTAGGGAAACACTACACTGGACATAATATTACTCATAAGCAAATATTTGGTGTGACACCAATTTCTGTATTTTGTGTTTCATAAATGTTTCTCCTTTATTTATGGTTGTGAAATGCAATATGGGACACTGATCTCTGCTCTGTTGACTTTTGATGCTGAAAATACTAAATAATATAAATGCAATTAAGAGTGTTAAATAACAGAAAAAGTACTGTCAGTTTATGACCAGCTTTTTGTTTTTACAAAACCAGCACAGAAAATACAAACCTTCAAACTAGGGGTGTAAGGGTTCACAAAAATCATGGTTTGGTTCGATGCGACACAGTGGTGTCACGGTTTGGTATGTTTTTCAATACAGCAAAAAAAAAAAAAAGAAAAAAGCCAGAGGATTTCTCTGATTTTAATTTACCGACCCTATTTTTAGTTAACAATAATAACTGTGCTGTATTCTCACGGGTGGTGTCTGAAATTGCACAGATCTACGTCATCTTAATAGCAGTGTTGGAGCCATTTATGGGTTGCAATTTTCTTTCGCACCACTAGAGGCTGTATAAGGTATTTATGCTCTCCTCACGACAAGTGAGAGATGTGTAGAAGAAGGTCAAACAAATTTTTTGACTGCTATGCTGTGAGAACGGGTTTATGTTGTTTTTTGATGTTTACTTTTTTAATCTTGACAGAAAGGACAATCAATGGATTGGAATTTCCAACTTTATTTGTAAAGGTATGGACATTTCACTTTTTTATTGACCAGTTCAAGCAACAAACGCGTCAGAACCAAAGACCAAAATATTCGCCTCTATAAGCAGTAACAGTCTTTTCATGAACTGAAATATTAGTTTCATCTCAGTGAATGCATGCTCTTTAGCGATGGTGAACGCAGTGTCAGTCGCACAATTGCCAGCATCGTGATGATTAAATGAAGGACTAAATAACATCAGAACATCTCTTGCTTAAAATGTGTAGATTCAGTGGCAAACACTGTACCTGAAAACTATGTCCCACCGGCTTTACGGTGAGTGCTTTAGTCATTTTCATAGCAGACTTTAACCCCTGGAAGTCTTTTAACCACTCTTTGAAAAGTGTAAATGTTGTATTGACATTCATTACATGATCGCTAATCAGATGTGCCATTATTTGTAACTTTAGGTGGTGTTTAAAACTAAATCTATCAGTGTTGTTTTCATTCTCTTGTACCCAGACCTTTACGTTTTTGCGGTTGTAGCTCCCTGTCATTGGAACTGAGTGGTTGATAGCGCAGTGGGCCAATAAGAAGAGCTTGAAGGCGGGGCAAGCATTCCGGGTTTTGTTTACTGCAAGTTGACATGCTGCATTTGCCGTTTTTAGGTGTAAAGATGCTTAATGCGTGAAGGCCTCCTAATTCCGCACACTTGGTGAACATATATTTTGACATCGCATAGATACAATTTCGGGCGCATATGCGACCAAAATGGTCGCAATTTCGACCCCTGTCTCATATCCACAGCTATAAATGTACCGAAACCAATGTGTTCTCAAATGCCAGACCCGCTGTTGGTTATAGGAGGATTACATTAACGTTATAGCCATTTTGCGAGCTAGTGCAGCGTTTGCCTGACTGGAGTAGTGTTTGCAGGTGGGCGGGGAAGACAGCATGTTGCCTGTCACGTCATTTGGGATGCCTTGTTGAGCGTTGTTGCACTGAAAACATTATATTTTGTACTCTTATTCTCTTTTATCATTTTAGATGTTAGTCTGAATCGTTCGGTTTGCAATGCGTATCGAACCGAAAGTCTCATACTGAATGGTTCAATACGAATACGCGTATCATTACACCCTTACTTCAAACTATACTACACTTCAAACAATAAAAGTCACTTTTTTTTACTTTTTAATATCAAAAGTTGTTGGAGGAAAGATCAAAATTCCATTATGCAATTCAAAAACATAAATAAATGGAAATTCTGCCAATTTAAGAATATTTTTTTTTACAGTTTATATAAAGACATTGATTCACATTAGATCCCTTAATGTTATTTGTGCACAGTATATAGGGTGGTTCATAAAGAACACCACAACTTTCAGGTTGATGTCACTCAAGTGTCTGGAGGGGGGTCATATTGAACATCTATGAACTTGTTTTCTACCAAAATAAAACTTTAAGAACTCTTCAAATTGATTAATTACCCAAAGTTCCATCACGCTTCTTTAATTAAATACAGACTTTCAAAGTTGTATTATTTTTTTAATCACCCTGTGTATACAGTGGAAGAAATAAGTATTAAACACATCATGTTTTTTCATGGGAATAATATTTCTAATGATTTGTTGCCATGGAATAGAACTAGATTCTGGTAAAAACCCAAACAATACAAACACAATACAATATAATACAATTACAATAAAGAAAAACAATAGGAAAATTAGTTTTGTATAAGAACAATGGGATGACACACAAAGAAAGTGCTGAACTACTGAAATGTACTTTATATGAAAGGTGTTTTTGGTGCAGCTTAAAGTCACATGAATTGCTGAGGTTTGAATTGACTTCAACAGAGTGTAAATATCTTGATGGTTCTGTGCATCTCGTCTATCAAATCTGATCATTGTTTTGTATTTTCTATTAGATTCTAGTCAGGTGATTGACTGAGCCATTCTACAGCTTGATTTTTTTTTTTTTTTTTTTGAAAGCATTTGAAAGTTTCCTTGGCTGTGGATCATTGTCTTGCCGAAACATCCCCTCTGGTTTCATTTTCATCATCCTGATTATGTTGGACTGAATAAACTGATACTAATTTATAATGACGAAGGGCAGAGGGTTGCTGAAAAACTACTATGATACTGTAGCTGCTGTCTGGGCTTTTCCTGCCTTTCTACACCTTCCTTTCTTCACATGTTCAATACTCTTTCTCTGTGTCATTTCATTTTATAAGACATATCTTCATTTGCAAATACATATACTGTTTATAATATACATTCATAACATATATTTGTCTTATGTCATATCATGATATTTACTTTAACTTTTTATCTCTGTTTCTTAAATTAAAACCACTCTTAAATCTTAATTCTGACTTTAAACACTGTTCCATTTAAAAAAAAAAAAATTTAAAATGAAACCAAGGCAGTATTTAGTCACAAATTACAAACACTTCAATAACAAATGTATCAAAATACTGTGCATCAAAATATATTAAAGAATAAAATGCAAAACAGTGGTGTGAAAAATGTTTATAATCAAAATAAGCAAAAAAGCAAATGATGTGAGTAAATACACAAACTGAACTGTGTGGTTGAAGCTGTTATGTTTATTTTCACATGGATAGTTCTGTGATGATAAATCATAGCATAATCTTGGCTCAGACTTCCTTTTGTTCTGTTAGCGCTTCTCTGTCTTTGATAAGTTTTGGACATTTCTGTAGCCTAGCATTAAAACGGGTCTATCTGATATGATTATTCTTTGTCTTGAATGCTCATGATAAAGATTCGCCGTATGTTTTTTTCTCCTCCTCCTCCTCCTTATCTTTTGCCAAGAGCACACAAAGGGCATGTCTCAACACTCTACTCCTTTTTTTCTAAGGTTACTCTGTTTTTCCAAACAAAGAGCTGTTCTTTGTTGCCCTGTTTGCCCATGGAGTCACAAGGGAAGACTGAGGTGAATTTTGGTCTGCTGTTGCCCCAGGCATCTTGGCACTGCCAGCTCCCACCGCTCTATGAACTGAGATCACCTGTGACTGCTGTGGGCACATGCGCATACAGCACTGCCTATGTATGCCAAAATGTAAAAAATTGCGTTTTGAATATTGATTTATTTTGTTATATTCCTTGCGTCATAAAGGTTACATCCAGATACTATTGCTTTTTTAGCAGAAGGAACAATGCTTTTATCAAATTAAGTAAATCTTATTGTTTACAAAATCAGTACACTTTTCATTAATTATTTTAGTTTAGACACACATTTCCATTTCCACTGGCGTGAAATGTTATTTCTCATTATTTCAAGCAAACTGAGCCCAAGAGCAAATTCACTTTACAAAAACACCTACTAATCTCAGAACTAGAGTCAGCACAGCTATACATCATTTCTGAGTGGAGTCAAAAACATTAACGATGATAATAAAAATGCCAATACCCAAAGCATAAGTGCTACTCTTCTGCAAGGTGTTAACCTCAAAACTAAGTAAAACTTATTCAATGCACTTCTTGATTTCAAACTACTGATGATTAAACAGGTTTTTACCTAAGACTACGTTTCAATCACCTCCTACTCAATAGGTACTGCATTTGAATGTGAATTTACTACTCAAACTTTTGAAAAAAAGCATGTTCTATATAGTAAGAATGGGAGTAGTATTAATGGATTTGTTACCTACCTTTGTCAGTTGCGACGCTTCACTCCCATTCATGAATTCTCTTGTTGTGCATCATGGGATAGCGCAGCGTCCATCAGATGCACACTTCAGAATCTCACCTGTAAAAGCAGGTCATCTGGATACTTCTCCAATACTGTTCTTCGAATACTTTAAATTTGGATGTAATACTCTGTTTGCATACTGTTTTAGCATACTATATAGTATGGAAGTATGTGATTTTGGACACAGCCTGAAGGCTGGTTTATAATTCTGCGTCATGCGCACACATATGCTATGGCGCAGCCTATGTGTTGACGCATTGCCCTACGCTGTGGCCGCCTCAAAAAATGAATTTACATGTTGCTCTGTAATTGGTCGACTTGGTAGCGCTGACGAGTCTGGGTGGGACCGAGAGCCACGCGAGCCCGATGGAGTAATTGTTGACAAGTGCTGTGAAGGAGCTCCAGATGGAAAGTTTTGTTTTGTGTTTACCTTATAGTTAAAGTTGTTGCATGTCTGCCGGTTCCTGCCTCAAAAGGAGTGAGTTTGAGCCACTTGTACATTAAAGAAGCATTCAGGAAAAACAAAACAGCAGCGAAGAACACAGAGGAACATAAACACCTCACTGCCAACTAGCGTTTCGGAAGTGTTACTGCAGAACAACAGAAACAGCGCGCAGAAATACAAATGCACAGCTATGTGCATTGCATGCGCTGTGGGTCACGCCGATCACTTGAAGCAGAAGTATAAACCAGGCTTAAGACTGCTTTTATTTTCAAAATATTCTCCTCTTAATTAAATTCCATGCAAAGCATGCTTAGTACTACACATTCATTTATTCAATCATTTATTTTATTTTCGGCTTATTCCCTTTATTAATCTACGGTTGCCACAGAGGAATGGTCCAACAACTAATTCAGCATATGTTTTACACAGTGGATGCCCTTTCAGCTGCAACCCAGTTTTGGGGAACATCCATACACACTCATCCACACACATACACTGCAGCCAATTTAGTTTATTCTATTCAATGTCTTTGGACTGTGAGGTAAATCAGAGCACATGGAGGAAAATCATGCCAACACGCCGATTTACTTATAATATTAATATTAATATTACTATATTAATATTACTAGGCTTGCAACAAAAATACTAGAAAATATTTAAATATTACAAACAATAATAAAAAAGTAAATGAACAATAATATTGAACTTTTTCCACTCATTTAATTTAATACAACAAGTAAATGTGTAAATATGAAAATGTTTACTTAATAATTCTATTTTAATTCTTAATATTACAATATGACGCGTAATATTACAAAATGACGACTGTACATTTATTAGATTTTACAACACCAAAAAGTTGTTTTTTTAGAGTACATACAAGACAACTCATGTACTTATGGGTATTTAAAGAGGCCACAAAGAGCATTGATTTAATATTTCTCCAAAGCGGAATCCCCTGTTTGTCAGTCACCAACGGGTAGGTTCCATGTTGGGCCTATGTTTTGTTTTTGGCTGGTTTGTGATTTGCAGGTAGTCTGGTTGGTAATTTGTGGGTGGGGTGTCCCACATGAGGTTCATTATGTGGGTTTTATAAAGACTGCAGTGGTTTGGCATGAGGTGAGAAGTTAGGTTGGCTAGACGGACTAGCAGCCTGTATTTTGGTTCTTTTTTATTTCAGTTCACTAGCATGCATACACCTCTCCCCGGCCTCTATTTACTGTGTAATGACTTTGATTGCTTTAAATATATTTTCATAATTAAGTTTATGTTAGTAAATTACTTTTATTTACTATTGATCAAGTTCCTGTTGTCTCTTACACGTTGCAATACTGAGCCAGTTGTAACACTGACTGAAGACAAACATTTTATAATGGCACAATATATAAAGTTGAAGTCAAAACGATTAGCCCTCCATGACAATTGTTTTCTTTTTCTTTTCTTTTTTTTTCAAATAATTAACAAACAATGATTAACAGATCAAGGAATTTTTCACAGTATTTTCCATAATATTTTTCTTCTAGAGAAAGCCTTATTTGTTTTATTTTGGCTAAAATAAAAGCAATTTTAAATATTTTTACAATCATTTTAAGGTTAATATTATTAGCCCACTCAAGCAATATTTTTTTCCATTGTCTACAAAATAAACCTTCATACAATGATTTGCCTATTTACCCTACTTTGCCTAATTAACCTAGTTAAGCCTTTAAATTGCACTTTAAGCTCGATACTAAGTATTATTTACTGTCGTCATGGTAAGGAATTAGCTATTAAAACTATTATGTTTGAGATTTGAAAAACAAAGTTCTCTCCGTTAAAACAAAATTGGGACAATATTTAGTTGGGCTCAGAAGGCTTATACTTTTCAAGACCATTGAGAGCTTATTCCCTTAATTGAAAGCTATATGGCTTATAATGCTGAAAAAAAAAAACTCATATAAAAAAGAACACTGTACTTGTCTAAATGTATCACACCAGTAGTAATGAAATTTAATGTTTTTCAACAAGGCAGGTAGTATTTGGGTTGGGTTGAAAATATCCAGACTCAGGCTCCAAAACTAACACTTGCCAGGTGCTAAATCCATGTAGAAATTGGCTTCGGTTTGTAAATAACTTAAACGCCAACTGGCATGTACTTTTATTATAAACCGCAATGTGCTACATGGCTTGTAATTAGATAGTAAGAATGGTTCTCAGTGGTGTAGAATGTGCAAATACTTCAAGAGAAATTTGCTACTGACAAGACGTGCTTTTAATAACACTAAAGACTGACATTTTTTTAAACTAGCACTACACGACAAGAAAAAACAGAAAAAGGACAGTAGCGTTCTCTTTTGACAGAGAAATTTACCATGGAGAAATTTCAACACCTACATGCATATTACACAAAATTGTTTAAAATATTATTAGTTTTAATGATTAACATTATTTTGCATTATCTGGCAGACTTTAACTAATAAATAAACGGCAATGTCTGGGTGCAGATGTCTCAAACTCAATTGCTGATGGACCATATCTGCACACTTTAGCTCCAACCAGCTCTAACACACACCTGCTTTCTGCTTTCCTACTTTTTTTCACACCTGCAATCTCATCGACCATGTGATTTTTCAGGCAGAACGGACATTGTTTGAGTTATAAGTACTTCCTCCTCCATGGCAGGTTTGTCAGGACATGGCCTTCAACGAAAAATCTAGATCTTCACAATTTAGCAACACAAAGGGCTTTGGACTAAACTAATGGAACATGCATTTGATGTGATCAAATTTGTGGGAGGAGTTTGTTACCCTGTAAAACATGTCATTTCCTGTTGCCAGCAGGCACTATAACTGTAACTGGATATTGGCATGTAGACATATTCAGGTCAGGACTGTTATCAAACGTGTGAATTTTGAGGCAGATCAGACAATGCATGCCTGAATTATTACAACTTCTATTTCGTGGCGAATAGTCAAAGTTTGAGAGACCATTATGGACACACACTTGACGAAAACTCTAGATCTTCGTAATTTAACATCGCCAAGGCCTTTAGATGACAAAACCCAGTTTTGGTGTTGATCGGATAAAATCCCTAGGAGGAGTTTGTTAAAATACAATGAATGGAAGGCAAAACCGGCACTTTTTTTTGGTGGAGGAAGTGAAAAATATCTGACATCTTGTTGGGTGTGAGATTTCACTCCAAGAGACTTTTTTGTAGGTTTTGGCTTGATTAATGTGTGTGCCAATTTTCGTATGTGTGCGTGACTTGTCGCTTGGCGGCCAGTCCGCCTAATGTGCATAGGTGGCACTGTCGAGTTATTTTTCCCCACCCATTTCCGAAACCTAAAATAAACGTAATTGTTCGCTACTTCTGGACCATGTGCAAAGTTTTGTGAGTGTTCGGGGATGTTTAGACCCTCAAAATTGCGATTCATTCCAAAGAAGAATAAGAAGCAATTCCAATAGGGCCTACGCACCGTTTCGGTGCTCGTCCCTAATATTCACAGATGTATAAAGTACTAGAAACCCAGACTTAAGTAAAAGTACAACTGCTCTATCAAAAAAGTGACTTGAGTAGAAGTTGAAGTGCTCTTTAAGCACCATGCTTAAGTGGAAGCACTAAAGTATTCAACATTTTTTGTACTTAAGTATTGCAAGTAGTTTATTTTAAAATTTACTACTCATGTACTGAAAGTAAAAGAACACATATTGTGTAATGTAGTAATTAAAGAAAGCAGTGAAAAGACATCATGTTGTTTTATTTATTTTAAATATCTTTTTTTGGGGCACGTGATTAAGCAGAACGTAAAGAAACATGGCTTACGATACTGTTTTTCTCCTGCGCTTGAACCACAGATCTGACAGATCATAACAGCTTTAACACACACACACCTTTCAAAGTTGTGCGTCACAAAAACACTCCGTAATCCACTCAAAACGCTATTGAAACTCATTTTCGCATCACAAATACCAGTTGTGAACGCTGTTAAACAAAATTCTAAACATTCTACTGGAAGACGCTGGTCGCTATGGCACCCTATATGCAGTAGCTGAGAAAAAGGTCTATAATTGTAATGAGTAGGGGTGTGAATCTACACTGGTTTCACGGTTTGGTTGGGTTACGATTATCATGCCATTGCTTTGGTTCAATTCGATTTTTCGACAGCATGAGCATTTATTGCAAATAAACTAAATTTATTGCAAGTAACTAAACTTGCTTTTTGAGCACTGACAGGCGAGTTCTTACACCCTTATGATTGGTTATTGTCTTTACCTGCTCAACAGAAAGGGCTGCGATCGGCTTTATAAATGAAAGCGCTGTTCACAGATGGCAGTAAGAACAGCCACGGTTACAGTCTATATGCGCATAATACGGAGGTTATCAAAGGTAATCCATAATAAACACAGTGGAGAAAACTTGCACCTCAGGCACCTCATGTCTGGATCCACGAGTATTGCTTTAACAGCCAAGAGGAGAGGAAAAGATACCACACACACGCCAGCGGGTCGAAAGTCGAAAGTGAGAGAGAGAGGTAAAGATGGAGTGTTACAGCATTTCTCCGCAGTAGTGAAATAGCGGCTCGTGTGCTGTGCCGCCTTCATTGTAGTAAGAGCGTTATTTACTCACCCTTGCCTACTTCAACAGTATTCTACTGCAACATTGTGCATAGGAGATAAATAACGTCAGAACGTAATAACTGGTCATAATCTATTACTGAACCGATATCAATAATTTTGACACCCCTAGTAACGAGTAACGATGAAGCACACAAAAAATCTATTGGAGTAGATGTATTAAACTTAAATTAAATTAAATTAAATCGAAAATATGTAATGAAGTTAAAGTGGAATAGGAGAAAAACAATACTCCAGTAGAGTACAGATACAGCCTTTTAGTACTTAAGTACAGTAGTGAAGTAGTTCTACTTCATTACTATACATCTCTACTACTACTACTACCACTAATAATAATAATAATAATAATAATAATAATAATAATAATGATAACAATAAGTACAATAATAATAATAATAATAATAATAATAATAGTAATAATAACATCCTTTATTTTCACATCCCAGTGTTGACAGGTATGTTTATTGGACCTCAGGTGTTTTTTAAACCCTTAACAGTAAGGTATTTTTTTCTCAACCACCAATGACAGTTATGATCAAAACAAAAACTGGCTGGTCTCTGTGTCTGTCTGCAGTATGCATGACTTCACTAATTTAGGCTCTGTTACTAGGGGAGGGTGAACACAAGGTCACTTTTTACTGATTGATCGTGTCCTTTTGTAACCCTCTGTCCACATAGCCTCTAGCATGTTCTAACCACAACTCCAAGCCACAGTTCAACCGCCAGGTACAGTATGTTTACAAATGTGTGTATCATGAATTTGTAAAGCAGAAACAAAACAATGCTGTGCACCTAGAAGTGTCAAGGCAGTTTGTTTTTTTCTGTCTGCTTTCATAACATTACAGAATGCTCTCATTTCATATAACTGCGGCTCCACAGCTACTGTGTGGAATAGGTTTGTAAATCGTTTTAAAGGCTGCCTTTAATTTAGGGTTCAGACATTAGTGTCACCCAGCCTTTGGTTCATTGTTGACATGAAGTGATTCTATAGCCATATGTGCGAAATGTGGAATGGCTCGGTAACTTGGTGGTGTTGAATTATTAAATAGCTTTAGCATTAGCCATATGCAATGCTGCCAATAAAGCATCTACAGAGTACAGCTTCACGTCTGTTCTATAAAATATTATATTCAAACATTTGAAATCCTCACGTGTTTTTTTTTCGTCTTTAGTGATTGTTATGGACCTTTCTTGTGCACAAGTCACAGAAAAAGAGTATCGCCGCAAGCTTTCTCTGTCTCATATTAAAGTACAGCCAGGTTCAGTCAAGGTATTTGAGCGCAGCATGAGCAAGCTGTTCCAGCACTTGAAGATTGCTCCCATAGCTTTTGGAACACCATACATGTGTGTGCCAAACAACTCTCCGTCTGCCAAATAACTCTGCTGTTGGCAATACCCAAAAAGAAACCCTCCCCCAGCACATGTGTTGAAGTGACCAGTGGGTTAGTTTGTGCTGGTTTAAGCTGGTTCGGTCTAGTGATCACTTGCAAAACTTAAGAGAAGAAAGTGGTTGACAATATTTTTTTCTCTCATAATAATTATATATATATATATATATATATATATATATATATATATATATATATATATATATATATATATATATAAATATAGTGTGGCCACACTGTTGTATTTTATATTTTCTATATTTTATGCAGAAATATCAGCTGCAAGTGGACGGCAAATTGAAAGTTACATATCATCACCTTAGAATTATAAGGTTCTATCTGACATTTTTGTCAACATTGAGTACAAGACCAGTAAGACCAGTTAAAATCAATGAATACATTTTGTTATACATGAATGCATTTAAAATTCATTACTTTAATGATTTCAGATAAATTATATAGTTTTCTTTCAATTCATCAGACAATCCTGATCAAAATGCATGCTTTTTTTTTGTTTGTTTTTAAAGGGTATTGAGAATGAGAATAATAATAACAAAAGTCTAATGATAGTTTTATACATGCAGTATTAATGGTGATGATGATTAACCCTTGTGCACAGTTCAAATGTACAATTTTTTTGTTATGTTCAGGATGAAAATGTCTACCGAGTTAAACTGCTGTAAAAATGCCTCATGCATATTTTTTTTTCTTCAAAATTCTGCATAAATCTGTTAATCAACCTGTCTTAAAAAGTACTTAAAAAGTGCAAAAGTGTTTCTCTTAAATTTTTAGGTACAAATATATATTTCTGAGGTACCAATATGGACCCTTTAAGTACAAGTGTAAGTCAGAATTAATAACCCTCCTAAATTAAAATTACCCCTGTTTGTTTTTTCCCAGTTTCTGTTTAACGGAGAGAAGAATTTTTCAACATTTCTAAACATAATAGGTTTAATAACTAATTTTAAATAGCTGATTTATTTTATCTTTGCCATGATGTCAGTAAATAATATTTGACTAGATAATTTATATAGCTTTAAGTGACACTTAAAGGCCTAACTGGGTTAGTTAGGTTAACTAGGCAGGTTAGGGTAATTAGTCAAGTTATTGTATATTGATGGTTTATTCTGTAGACTATCAAAAAAATATATATAGCTTAAAGAGGCTAATAATTTTGACCTTAAAATTGTGTTTAAAAAAAAAAAAAAAAAAAAAAAAAAAAATATATATATATATATATATATATATATATATATATATATATATATATATATATATATATATATATATATATTGAGACATTCTGAGAAATTCCCTTACTCAGTTAAACAGAATTATGGAAATATATATAAAAAAAATAATAATAAACAATTTAAAAAATCAAAGGGGGTAATAATTCTGACTTCAACTGTATGTGTGTGTGTGTATATATATATATTTACACTCGGTAAAACTATAGATCTTCAAAGAAAATTTGCTCAGGCGAATGAAGCGAACGGGAGGTACTGGAAACTACAATTCCCATCAGCCCAGGCTTGGCCATAATCCCTTGCGGTCTGTTGTCGCTACAGATCCAGTAATGCGGAAATGGAGTGTGCTGCTCGAAGCGGGGATGAAAAAGAGTTGGAAAACCCTAAAGCGGGTGTTGTCGCTGCGCGCGTACTGAATAGCGGTGTTGTCGCGCGAGTTCTTATCAGCTGTGTTGTCGCGCGTACTGTAAAGCAGGGACGGAGGGTATGTCGCGTCGCGGGGGCACTTTTGATCATTTTGGAAGGGAACTTTCTATCCAAGACTAAAAAGGGCATGTGCACTGCACAGGTTGAGCCCTGTGTGTGCACGTGCCTGCAAGTTGGGGAATACGACCAGTCATGGGGACTGCAGAAACACAACACACTGTTCAGATTGATGCAGACATGAGATCTCTATCTCACTCATGGTTTGTCCTCTCAAGTGGGGGAAAGACAATGCACAACGTTACCCACTGCTGTCAACCTGGGCCAAGTCATATGTCTCTTGTCCCAGAAACCTCAGTCCCAAATGAAAGGGTTTTTTTCTGTTGCAGGGGACCCAGAGATACCAGCTTTTACCAGATTATATTTATATGATAATTTTCCTTTAAACCCATCTCTATCTAAGTGAGTGAGTGATTAAATGTTGAATGTGATGAGTTTTCAACACTACTAAATTGAAACTTAATTTTTTTACATGGCTTAATATTTTTTTTGTTATTAAAATTGAAGTTCCTGTTTCAAAGCTTACAGATAGATGACTAATTTGTATGTCATTGACACTTTTATGTCATTGGCACTTTTTTGGAGTATTTTCATAAGTTTTGTTTTTTCCTGTAAATGATTCAATAAATACCGTATATATATATATATATATATATATATATATATATATATATATATATATATATATATATATATATATATATATATATATATATATATATATATTATTATTATTATTATTATTATTATTATTTTACTATTTTCCCATGTGTACTGTATATAACCCATAGGTTACTACTGTAAGAAAATATCAGCATTTGTTACACACTTTCAGTATCTCCTTTGCTTGAAATGACCCGATCTAATCCCGTTTATATGAAATAAGCAGGTTTGAGCTACCAAAAATTTTTTTTGGATGACTTTTGAAGAATGAAACTATCCTGGATCATGTCAAATCATCAATAACCAAATCCAGCTAATTGAGTAATCCACCTACGAAGAACTGAACCCTGAGATGCACATTTTGATTATCTCAGACACATTAAGGTAAGTGCGTAAAGGTCACTCTCACTCACTCACAGACACACATACACATGCTTTAATTTGCTGTTATACTCCATATAAAATGCTGAAACTATGCTTTTTTTTTTTTTTTTTTTTTGGCACAGGCCCATCTAAACAATTACAGATTTTACCTCTTCCCAAAAAGGAAAACCAACAAATGCTCAAAATATGTGTAAAAAAAAAGAAGAAGATTTGTCACCAAAGATCCTTCGGCTAGCTGAAACACATAACAGTTATTGCCAAATTAAGATTTAAAATCACCCCAGTGGATGAACACTCCCTAGTACATATGGGTTAATATTAATATTATTATTAAATGTAAATAAGTGTTGTCAGACTTGCAGGAATGCTTCTATTCCCTATAATATTGCTGGAAAACTTTAATAAGTTTGTTTAGTGCTATTTTTGGAACTTACGGGAGTCCATCCACAGGACTTTACTGTATCCCACTCATTGCTCTGTCAACACAAAACTGGTATTTTGGAAAGAGTTATCCACACAACCAGAAGAGAGACAGTATACTGTTGTTAAAAGCCCCCTGCAATCCTGAAATCCTGTTGAGCAACCCTTCTGAAGAAAACTATTTATATTGTAAATCAGCATAGCCATACTGCTCACAAGTAAATATTTAGGCGTTGAAGCAATGTTTGCAAATGAGTCCTGGTGTAACTAGTTCAAAAAACTTGTGGAGACAAGTTAGTTTGTGCGTTTGAACTTGTTGATGACCGTTGGCTGTGTTGTGGTGACCAGGTTTTCATATACAGTATGTAATACATATAAGAAGCCCCAATCCCTTGTTGTCATTGCAAAAACTTCCTAAACTTCACATTAAACGTAAACTTGCGCCTCAAATCTAACTGGTCAATTGAAACATTGTTCCAAAATCAAAAAAGGTGTTACAAAGATGTACATCATTCTGCAGAAAGAAGCCACTTCCACCAGGGAGCACTATTGTCATGACGGGATGTACCATGTCTGCAACAATCTTAATGCATTAAGATTTTTAAATAGATATCCCAATGAATCTGTTTCCCAGCAGACGATTGAGGGTCACACTCCCTCCACCAACTTATTATTATCATCCCTTAGCGCATTTTGGTGCCATCAGTTCCTCAGTTAAATGGCACATTGCATACATGTGATGTGAAAGACAGTGGTTCTCATCCGACCACACGAGCTGTCTCCACTGCTCCAATGTCTAGTGCTGACACTCACATACCCATTAAAGGGTTTTCATACAGTAGACATTGGTCACCATGGGCACTCTGATTGGTCTGCGACTATGCATGACACATTCCTCTCATAACCATCATTAAAATATTGTATGACTTGTGCCATAGTAGACATTTGTTGGCTCCAATAAAGCTGGAAAGTCATCAATGAGCCTTGGGAACCAACACTCTGTTGCTGTTTGTGAATTTTCAATACTGACTAGGAGTTGACCTTGCTATTACATTTAGGCCTTTGTCAAAATTACTTTATTATCTTTATGCCTGTCCTTTCATCCTGCAACCAATCAAAAGTGTGTTTTGTTCATCTTAAATGATTAGTTAACTATGACATATGCTATCAATGTCTAATGCGGAAAGGCTTTTTCATGGTTTTATGACCTTGTGGTTAGGTTGTAATGCATTACTAGGTGGATGTCCTGTAGGTCTAATAAACAAAGTTCAGATGGTTCAAAATGCAGCAGCTAGAGTGCTTAATAGAACCAAGTTCTACTGTATATTCTCATTTGCAATGGCTCCCTAATAAACCACAGACATTTAAAAATCTTATTGAATACTTAAAAAACCCTGATTGACTTAGCTCCACAGAATTTGTGTGAGCTCCTGCTGTATTACAGCCCCTTATTGTCAGGGAACAGAACGGACACAAGTGCAGGTCTCTCTCAAAAATTTATTGGTAACAAAACTTACCCAAAATAAAAATCTATTTTCAACAAAAACTGCTCCGAAGAGAAAAGAAATCTTACTGGGATCCTTAAGGGGGGCTCAAAAAAACAAAAAAAACAAACAAAAATAAAACAAAAACAAAAATTCAAGATCAATCAGAAGAGTTCCAAAACAGTCAACAAAAAACACTCTGTAGAGGGGAGAAAAGTATCTCACGGTGTATTTTCAATCTCACTCGGCAGGGGGCGATACGGTGGTAAACTGGATCCGACGAGTGGCAGAGCTCAGAGGAAGAAGAAGACTGGGACACGTGACAGACGGGAATATCGATCCCAGAGATCGGAGACAATCGGCCAACCACGATGAATAAACAAAACAGAGACCGTTCCTGGAGATGACAGAGAGGGGTCAAAACGCAGCGAAAAATAAAAGGAATGACTAATCAGAAGACGGGTATGAAACAACGGGAACTGACTGGACTGGGCTGGGCTAGCGAAACAGAGAGTATGCTGATTACAAACAAACAACATCGATCTGACAAATGACAACAAGAGGAGAGCGAACTAAATAGAGAAGAAATGACGGCAAGACAGGTGAGTGAAATTGGTTTAATTAAATAATAGGGATGAGTTGGAAGATGAGTGGAGATGTGTCACAGCAAGCATGTACAGAGAGAGAGAGAGAGAGAGAGATCAAAACACAACACGTGCTAAAATACATGTAAACAAAAGCGAAACAGAAAGAAACCCAGGTGATCAGACAGAGGACCCGACCACTTATGTTTACTACTAAATTCTGCACCCCAGACTCATTGTGAAAATGTACCGCCATATACATATCTGGAGAGCACCAAATCCCAGGAGCTATGTTCTTTTTGCAGTTTTTCATTTTGACAAAAGAGGCCATTGTGTACGCTTTTTTAGACCTCAAATTTCTGCCATACGCACCTGCCCTTCTTGTTTAAAGGCCACTGTTGACTGACTGACTGACTGACTGACCAATCGACTGATCCACCCTCCTTCCCTAAACCCAACCAAGAGCATTTCAAAAGCACCAGCCCACCCACTACCTAGCACAGTCCGAGAGGCAGAGACACTTTAAATTGGTCAAAAACTGAAGTTTTGCTTGTTGGTACCAAATCAACAATCTCCAAAACTGACAGTTTTTCTCCTTCTATTGATGACTGTTCCATTTATCCCTCTAAACAGGTTAAGAGTCTGGATGTCATCCTTGATAGCACCCTATCTTTTGATTCTCACATTAATAACATCACCCGCTCTGCTTACTTCCACCATCGTCTCCGCCCTTTCTCTTACCGCTCATGCCACTGCTGTTCTCGTCCATCACCTTGTCACATCTCGTTTAGATTACTGCAACTCCCTTCTCTTTGGTCTCACTCATAAATCCCTCCGTAAGCTTCAGTTGGTCCAGAACTCAGCTCCTCGTATCATCACCAGAACCCCTTCTTTTCATCAGTTCATTTTCGAATGGATTTAAAAATGTTGATGTTAACATTCATAGCCATCTACAATCTCGCTCCTCCATATTTGTTTGCCCTCATCCACATTTCTGTTCCTTCTTGCACCCTGCGATCTTCTTCCTCCCTCTACTTTTCTGTTCCCTCTGCTCGTCTATCGTCCATGGGCAACAGAGCATTCAGCCACTGCTCCCCGGCTTTGGAACTCACTACCACCTGCTATCAGAAACATTGACTCCCTTACACTATTCAAATCAAAACTAAAACACACTTATTTAAGATGGCTTTTAATACTTAATTAAGTAATTGTATCAGCACTATTGCTGTGTATATGTTTTTTAATATTTTTCTTGTTGTTGTTTTATTGCTATTGTACAGTGTACTTGAGTTGCCAGAAAGGCACCTTTAAATGAAATATATTATTATTCTTATTATTAATATCACTTTATCAGTTTTAATCTAAATCAAAGACTCGTCTCTGCTCTAGAATGCACATAAAACACAAATGAACACAAATTTTGAAATCCAAACCCTCTTCATATAAGTCTCTGCATAGATCTCTTCAGTTAGTCTGAACACCGGCTCTGTGACCAATATACATGAACCTGCACCTTCTCCACAACTTATGCTCATCATTCACACGCTCTTAAACGTCATTTAGACTGCAGCTCTACCTCTTTTCTATTTGTTCAGAGAAGAACTGGTCTCAAGACTGAGCCTGTTTTTCCAAAGGTTTGTTCTCGACTTCTGTCAGTTGGTGGGATTTTGGTTCCTTGCAACTGTTGCCTCTGGCTTGCTTGGTAGGGGATGGTGGAGCTGCTCTTAAGTGAATCATCCTTCATCAGTGACATTTTTATTAAACTTAACTGAACCAGTTTTAATCTAAATACAACTACACCAGGATTCTACCACCACCCTGCTTCCTGTCATCTATGTGAAGCTGCGTTGACACAATCTATATTGTTATAGATATAAAGATGACTTGACTGCACCTTTGAGTTTACAGAGACCTTATTATATAGGCTTGTTAGAAAATGATGAATAATGTTTGATTTTCCTTTGTATTTTGCAGCAAATACACTTACTGGCTAATTCATTAGCTACACCTGTCCAACTGATCATTAACACAAATTTGTAATCAGCCAATCGCATAGCAGCAACTCAATGCATTTAGGCATGTAGAAATGGTCAATAGACAAACCAAGCATCAGAATGGGAAAGAAATGTGATTTAAGTGACTTTGAAACGTGGCATAATTGTTATTGCCAGAGATCTGGTCTGAGTATTTCCGCGGTGACTGAAGCTCTGCACAAGACTTTTGGCCAGCGGAGAAATTAAAATGGTCGTGCCCAACTGAGTCTGGTTCTCTCAAGGTTTTTTTTCTTCACTCTCATCAGGTGAAGTTTTTTTTTCCCCTCTCCGCTGTCGCCACTGGCTCGCATGGTTCAGGATTGGTAGAGCTACGCATCGATGAATTTGCTCTTCAGTGTCTGAACTCTCAGTAATGATTAAATCACACTGAACTGAACTGAACTTAACTTAAACACTAAAAACTGAACTACCCTGTTCCAGTTACTATGACCATTTATGTGAAGCTGCTTTGACACAATCTACATTGTAAAAGCGCTATACAAATAAAGCTGAATTGAATTGAATATTTCAAAAAATGGTGGTCTACTGGGATTTTCACACGCAACCATCTGTAGGGCTTGCAGAGAATGGTTCAAAAAGAGAAAATATCTAGTGAGAGGCAGATTTGTGGGCACGAATGTCTTGCTGATGCCAGAGGTCAGAGAAGAATGGACAGACTGGTTTAAGATGATAGAAAGGCAACAGTAACTCAAACAACCACTCGTTACAACCAAGATTTGC
>NC_141029.1:8980000-9000000 GCF_052040795.2 Danio rerio | reverse complement strand
TACTCACACTTTACAGACGAGAGTTGTTCATCGTTTGTTAACCATCTACTAATACCAATGAATCCTTGTAGAACAGCAAATGGATGGAATAAGTTCAAGCTACAGAAATTTGATGTAATATTTAAAATATAAAATGTTTGTTTCTAAACCTTGTTCCACTTATAGGCTTTTCTGTGTGCTGTGTTTTACCAAAGAAACTCCACAGATGAAATGTTAAAAGTTGTCTTTAATGTATAGAAACACACATACTGAACCATGACATGGCAGTACAGCAGTATGCAAGAATACAAACCCATGAAGTGCTAAACATGAAAACAAAATAAATAAAAATTTAAAATTACACCAGTGGTCTAATAAAAAAGTTTCACTGGTGTTATTATAGGGTGAACAACTGATCTATAAAGTGTGAGTAAATATATTAGTTAAGTGTTAGTTATTAGCTTAAGCATGTTATTGGGACGTTATTCTAAAGTTGCAACTATTCCTCATTTACTAACAGTTAATAAATGAAGAATAGCTGCAACTTTAGAATAACGTCCCAATAACATATATACACTATTAACTGATACTTAACTAGCCTTTATTAAGTTATTTACTAACAGCTTGTTCATGATCTAGTACTAATTTATTAGGTATAGTTATAAATAATTAAAATACAGTTAAGAAGTCATTTACAACTTGTCAACTAATGGCTTGTAAGTTATCTATTAGCCATCTATAAGGTACAGTTGTAAATAATTAACAAACTATTAACTTTTGTTTAACAAGTCATTTATAACTTGTTAACTAAGTTTATTAATGGTCTATTAACTAGTTATAACGGATAGTTATTCTAAAGTGTTACCCAAAAGTCATATATTTATATAAATGAAATCATATGAAATTGTACAAATTTGCCCCTTCTCTGTAAAAACCTTAAATTGTTTCATTTTCATATAATTCATTTTCTCTTGATATCAGGCAGAAATATTTGAATTTGAGTTTGCCTTTAGCATGTTGCTAAGGTAATGATGCAATACTCTTATAAATATCCCAGCGGGCACCTTGATGTCCAAACGACATGATAAAACATGTCATAATATACATCAAAAATGTTAATTGATTTGATAGCAAAACCTTGACCTCCATTTAACAATCTCACATCAACAGTCATTGACCACTAAAATAACAACACATAAATTATAATGAGAAAGATTTTATTCACTTAAAAGCTTTGATTACAAATTTACGCTGGCTTTTGTATCCTTACTATGCATGTAAACTACCTCGATGTCAAAATGACATCAAATTGACATCTAACATTGGTTAGATCTAATGTTACATCTAACATTGAAGCGTTCAGATGAATAAAACTTTTCGTATATAGACTCTTTTCACATTTTTCCAGATTCCTCAGTAGAAGAAAGCGTCATAGTAAACTTAGAGCACAGTAAATCGGAGAGTACAAACATTTTATATATATATTTTTTTACAATGCTATTTGGTGAAAACTCCTCAATGGTGTTATCAAGAGTATCAGAAAAGGGGAAAAAAAATGTTTGAGACTGATAACAGCAGCCAGAGGAGAGAATTACCTCAAATTTACTCTCAGCCCCATAGACCGATTTCACGCAGCTGCCATTTTAAATGGTGAAATCGAGGCTGCGGTGGGAAGAAACCTGGACGTATCGCCCTAGTCATACAGGAACGTTGTGTACCTGGCTGTATATCTTAACAGCAAAGAGAAATTGACTCAAATTTGTAATGTCACCGCCTTCAGAGTGACTCAAAGGTCCGTTCTGAATGAATACTGAAAATAAAGGGATATTGGACCTCATTTCAGCTAAGTTAAGGGAAATAGCACTAGTTAGCTAACGTTTTCTTTCCCAAACACACATTTTAGATGCCATTCATCAAACTCAATGTAACCAGGTGATGTTTGATAGGAGGTAAAATATTTTTTAAAATGATGAAAAAGGGTGTAGGAAAATAAAGACAGGACCCTTTAAGAAACCTCCAGTGATGTCATCACGACAATGAGAAAGTAACTGTGCGTTGTTGTAGATGCGAGTTATCGTTAATTGTTTGATATCCAGTTGATGAAATATGATATCCAGTTGGGTGTTGACACATGATTGCGTTGATTTGTGAGAACGAGTGTCATTGCAAGTGGGAAAACTGCATGTACAGATGAAGCTGTTTACAACTTAGGTGTTTGAGTGCACAGTGTAACACAGGAAAAAAAACAGTGAGTAAACTTATAGTTCATACGTGTTTGTTTAATGTATATTGAGAATTAATATGATTGTCTAACTGTTTATGTAGTTCTGAGATGTTGTGTTTTCTTTTTTAGACTGCCACTACTGTGTTATTATTACTAGTATAAGTGAGACATAGTCTGCATTTATTTGTTTAGTGCACACAAGAATCATTTCAAAAATAACTTAACTGAAATCTTTATTTTTGACTGATAAACAGTGATAACTGAGAATACATTTTTAGCACTGTAATTTTATTTAATTTATATGTTTTATTTTGTTTGAGGTTTCAGCCCTTGCTAAAAAAAAAAAAAAAAAAAAAAAGAAACAGTCTCCTAACCTGATTTCAAAGGAATAAAAAAACCCACTGATGGCCACATCAAGGTAGTGAACTGATTCTTTCACTACTAGACTTGTAAAGATACAAAATTTCGGTACTGAAATAAAAAATTCCCTGTTAACATTTAAGCACTGTTGATGGCATTCGTAAACAGTGATGATTTACCTTTGTATTCACATGCTCAACAGAAATGACTGTGATTGGCCGGGAAGGTCATCAGTTCACTGCACTTCACTGATGTTCACTGAGCGCAAGCACAGACGAACAACACGCTGATGAATCGACTGGTCTTCACGGCTTTAACGCTCCAATGTCAGTGTATCTGTGTTTGCACTTGGTGAGAAGCGGTGAACTGATTACCTTCACGGCCATCACAGTAATTTCTGTTGAGCACTGGTGGCAAATCAGCGCTGTTCATGAGTGCACTCAGCGGCGCTTTAATGTTAGCAGTAAATGGACGTTTTTAAAACTACACTACCATGACAACACTATTACAGACAACACGGATGACTGCATTGTTTTATCGCTCACCGGGTTACATAGGCTGAAGCAGGGAAGCGTCGCCACAGTGTTTACCTGCTGCCATGAACTGACGCCAACACTGACGCATTACTCTGAAAGAGATTGTCATGTTGTTTGATGCCTAATATGCTTTTAATTGTTCAAATTAAACTTAACTGAATGATATTAAAGTGATGTTGAAGGTTTGTAGTACACAGCATGTTGCGATGTTTACAGTGCTAATCCTATACTTCTGGGTTTCTTCCCACCGCTGCCTCGCTTTTAAAATGGCGGCCACATGAAGTAAGCATATAGGTGATGCATTAGAAACACCTCACAAAAGTGGTAATTTGACAAAAAGATAATATAATACATACACAAATACATATAAATGTTTATACAAATATATATATATATATATATATATATATATATATATATATATATATATATATATATATATATATATATATAAAAATTAAAAACCTTCAATGATTTCAGATTATGATGACCATTAAATGTGTTATAACAGTCTAGTCAAAAGGGTCCATTAGTTGCAACATAGGCTCAAACTTAAAACGTCCCCTGATATATATATATATATATATATATATATATATATATATATATATATATATATATATATATATATATATATATATATATATATATCTCCGGAGATTGCAAATTATGTCGCCGGAAGTTTGTACGGGTGCATTTCAATCCTTAAACGATACAGGGCGGTATGACACTGTTCCTTTTCGCACTTACCAGCTAACTGCTTACCTCCATATGGAGGGGTTTCCCGCTGATTGTTCAGTGGCTTGACGTGTACTTCAGAGGATTTGGCAAAAAATGGTTCCAGAATGTAGGTAAGACAAAAACAAAAGCCAAAAAATAGAATAAACAAGTAAATAACAGGGCTAGAATGTGGTAAAATGTGGTAAAAATCAGTCGACAGTAGCCTCTGGTGGTTTTACGTGAGAAGAACAAGTGCGAATGGCACTCGTGAAAAAAAAATTTAGATCTCAAAAAGCATACACAGCGGCCTCTGGTGGATTGCGAAAACAAAAACCTCAAAAAAAACATAGCTTCTGAGATGTATTTGGCGCTCTCCAGAAATGTATATAGTGGTACATTTTCAGAATGATCCTTAGTTGATTATATCTTGTGCTGGTATTTTGGTGGACAAAAGGGAATCAGTATGTGGATGTCAAATGAACATCAAGATATTGGGTAACAAGGTAGTTCACATTTTACCCACACTTACCACCATTTACCATTTTTATTGAGATTTTTTAGTAACTTCTTTGATAACAGTATAGTCTATTTTGCTTTAATATTTGGCCAAAAGATGGAATCAAGTGAGTATGCTTAATCAGTTAAAGATTATAACAACTGCATACTATGAATAATTTCTCAAGCAGTAGCAAAGAGTAAGTTCATGATTTGTTAACTGTCTATATTAACAGTTATTAGTAAGCTGTTTATAAACTAAAACTATAAACAATACATCTTTGCAATCTTAAACTTAAAAGTATTTATATACTGCTTACTAATGTCTAATAATGAAGAGTTAATGCTTAAGTGATTATCTAATTATTTTCAATGATGCAAGCAATCACACCAAAGTATGGGAAAGAAAATAAATGACTCTGATCTTTGATTACAGCAATATCATGTTGATTTACTGCTCTCTAGATAGGAATGAGGCAAGGTGTGTCAAGAGGAGGCAATGGTTTAGATTTACACATATGCAAACACACACACACACACACACATGCACACTAAAGTAAACAGGTTTCAGGGCAGGGTGGGGCTGTTGGCTAGGTGTAATGTTTCATGACTTTTCGGTGGTAACATTCCAAAATCATAACAATAACCTGCTCGTCTTTGAGATGTTATGAATAGAAGATGTATTACCACAAGGGAAGAGGAACAGATAGGAGCAAAGAGGTACCAAAACTTGCAGACAGTGTAGACAGTATATTTTTCCTTCTAATGAGCCGCCTCCTAAACAAAGAGCCAAGGTTTAGTTAGACTAAGGGTGCTTTCACATCGGTGAATCGATTTATTTGTTCCAAAACAGGGATTAAAACTGTTACATTGTTGCTCTTAGTTCTTTTTCAGCATATTTCTAAACATAATAAATTTAATAACTAATTTCTAATAACTGATTTATTTAATGTTTGTCATGATGACAGTGAATAATATTTCACTAGATATCTTTCAAGACAGTTCTATACGGCTTAAAGTGACATTTGAAGGCTTAACTAGGTTATTAGGTCAACTGGGTTAGATTAATTAGGAAAGTTATTGTATAACGATGGTTTGCTCTGTAGACTATCGAAAAAAATAGCTTAAAGGGGCTAATAATTTTGACCTGAAAATGTTTCGTAAAAAATTAAAAACTGCTTTTATTCTAGCCGAAATATAACAAACAAAACTTTTTCCAGAAGAAAAAAATATTATCAGACATACTGTAAAAATTTCCTTGCTTTGTTAAACATAATTTGGGAAATATTTAAAAAAGAAAACAAAAATTTAAAGGGCGCTAATAATTCTGACTTTAACTGTATAAGGACATATTTTTTCTTTAAAAGTACATCATATGAAAAGAGGATACTTAGGTTTTTATTATAACTAGGTTCCAATAAGCCCAAATAGCAAAGAGAAATAAAAAATGCATGTAAAAAACCACCTTGGGCCCTAAGAGGTTAAAGCAAATACTGTACATATACTTGCAGTATCATTTTAAACAATACATCTGACATCCTCTATCTTCGTATCCTAACACAGTTGTTATCAGGCTTTCGTTTTAGTGCAACTGCAGTCCTTATTCAGCCACATTAATTTCATAACTTCCAGTCACATACTCACAGCACGTGAGCAGAGAGAAAACTGTTAGTCCACCCACGCAGAGTCCAGCTACAAACAAACAAATGCATCATCCACATGCAACGTGTGTTTTCCTACTGAAGACACAAATCCAGAAAGGTATAATTCTAGCATCCATATTAATGAGTTCAGTCACCAGTCCCTGCCTTTTTTAGAGTCTGTTTTAATGAATATGTTTATTTTTGCAGAAAACATTCCTTATGGGTCTTTTCAAATAAAGTACCAGCAGAGAGGTTAAAGGAGGAGATATTCAATTATACACAGAGATGCTTCATTTACACATACTTTATGTGAGAACAGTAAACAGCCAGTAAATATTAATGTTTTTTCGTGTAATGTTCAAAATTGCACATGAACACCCACATGAAGTTGTTATTGCGATCTGGTGATTAATATAGTAAAATTTAATTAATTTGGGACGTGGAGGAGTTTTAATTATGTATTTTTCTATTTTAAAAATGGCTTGTTTATTCATATTAACAATACAGTGACGATCGAAATTAAATTCATGAACACTTGATTTTCAACATTTGAACAATTTTTATTTTTGGCTATAACATAAGAACAGAGGCGATGTGGTGGCAGATTATAGTGCTGTTGCCTTAGAGCAAGAAGGTCATTGGTTCGAGCCTCGGCTGGGTCAGTTGGCATTTCTGTGTGGAGTTTGCATTTTCGCCCAGCTTTTGTGTGGGTTTCTTCCACGCGCTCCGGTTTCCCCCACAGTCCAAAGACATGCGGTATAGGTGAATTGGGTAGGTATTGTATAAGTGTGTATAGATGTTCCCCAGAGATGGGTTGCAGCTGGAAGGGCATCCGCTGTATAAAAAACATGCTGGATAAGTTGGTGGGTCATTCCACTTTGGTGTCCCAGGATTAATAAAGGGACTTAGCCGAAAAGAAAATGAATGAATGAATGAACATTAGAACAGTGTTTCAGATGTCTTTACACAATTTAGGTTAATTATTTACCTATTTGAAAATGAAAACCTGTAATATCCTGTGCATTCTGGAAATTACAGATTTGGAAGAACCAACTCAACCTGTTGTCATTCATCTGGACAACTTAAACATTTCTGAGAGTTTCTACCACTTTAGAAGGGCACACTATATTGCAAAATCTGTGAAAACTGAACACTCAACACTTAAACTTCTGAGTTTGTCAGATAATTAAGGATATTCACCAGCGTGTTCAGATTATTCCAATAACTTGGATGAATCTGCAAATGTTCTCTTTTTTTGAGTATTTTCTCAGTGTCATTTATCAAATATCTCATTTAAAGTTATAGTTCACCCCATATAAAATCATTTTACTTGAAGGGGTCTTCATAAGACTGTCATGAAACATTTATAATCATAACATAACACATGCCCTAAATGTGAATGAGCTGTTATGCATGCTTTTGACAGCAATTGCAATTTGCTCCGTTATATCATTCTAAATGCAAACTTGCAAAGTTTACATTGACATAAATAAATCCATTACAACCAGTCTTAATCTTTGTCATGACAACTTGGCATTACCAAGACAAAACAACTCAATAAATTGTGTGTCACAAACATGACTGTCATACGGCATTATAGTTTTGTCATGAATATTTCTCTGATCACGTTTTCAGTGGAACAAAACTGTATTTGTCTCATTAAAATAATTTTCAACAGTGTCAATAATATTTAATGACATTTTAATGACAAGTTTAACTTGTTCCAGGATAGTTGAGGTCAAAAAATATTAATGAATAATAATGAAACAAATAAAACGCATGACATGTTTAAAATGGCTTAATGACAATCATGTTTATGACAGATTTATGAAGTTTTGTTGTTTTGGTAATGTCAAGTTGTCATGACAGACAAAAAACAGGTTGCGATGAATTTATGTCAAGTTGTTATAACAAACAATGGCATCTTTGCATTAAATGTCATAAGTGAGTGAATGACACAATGGACAGTTGTTATAAACATGCATAGATTCATTCACGGCATACGTCATGTCAAGATTTAGACTTTATGACACCCCTTATGAACACTCCTTCAAGTAAAGAGTTACTAAAAATTATTTACTCACCCTTTACTTGATCTAAAATAATTTTTTTGAAAACAAAAGGAGATATTTTGAAGAATGTAGGACACTTTTACCCGTTGATTTCCAGATATTTGTTTTTCCTTCTATGGATGTCAATAGAGCAGGTTTCTGACATTTTTCACGATATCTTCTATGAAGTGGAACTGGTTAGGAAAGTCATGGCTATGTAAATGATTGCAGAATTTTTATTTTTGGCGGAGCTATTTTATTTTATTTTTTTTAAATATATCCAGTATCTAGGATAAGTGGTTGATAATAGATAGATGGATGAACTTTTTAATTGCTCTTTTCTCCTGTTAGGACTGTTTTAGGACTAAGCAGTGAACTTAAAATGTAATAGATTTTAACTGGTTTTCTAACTTTGGTCTTCACTTCATGTTCATCAGTTACAGCAAGAATGTCTTCATGGACAAATTCTACTTTACCAAAAACTATTATAATCAACAAGCAGACTAGCTAAATAGTTTGAAATTACCAAATAAAAGTCTGCAAGTGCAGGTAATGGCTGTTCTCTGCACACTTTCGGTTGTTCTTTCTTGATTTTGGCTGTAAACAGCATTAATTTATATTGTATCGCATGTATATGTTAGTGACTCCATATAATAGTTTGATTCTTCCTAAGAAATATGATAGAATAAAGCACTTAATGCGACATTACCAGTAATTAGATTTCAGAAGTGAAGGGAAATCATTTTGATGGCATGAAGGCAGCATTAGTGTCAAGTCAGTGGAAAGTTCTCATTATTACCAGTTATAGTCTTAGTAATGGGCAAAAACATGGTGTTTTGCTCCTACCTCAACGCTGTAACATTAATACCAGCTATTAATGAGTGATGGTGCAATAATCCCCAACATTGTGTGACCATAATACCTCGGGAGACATTGTCCCGAGAAACAAGCTGGTCTCCATGGAAAGTATGATGCGTGTTTTGATAGGATTATGAGTGAGCTTCGGAAAAGGCTGTACCTCCTGGAAACTGGCCAGTTAAAATTGCAGCCTAGGACATCGGCTTGAGGTAACATTTGGACACAAGAAACTGAAGAAAGATGGGAGCACCTCTGGATCCATAATCCATCTTATTATGGAACTCGCTTACCTTGGTTATAAGGAACAGCGATAGCTCTATGCTTTTAAAACTCATCTTAAGATCTATCTTTTTCATCTGGCTATTGTATGACTATTTTTATCATGCTTTTAAATGGTGTTTGTATTGACAATTCTATCATCATTTATGAATTTGGAAAGATTTTTGGCAGTGATTCAATGTTAAATAATTTATCAATCATTTTATCAACTGTTTTTGGCATGTATGTTTGGCATGTAAGCTGATATCAGGTGTCTAGACAGGTTTATTATTATTATTATTACTATTATTATTATTATTATTTGTAGTAGTAGTAGTAGTAGTAGTAGTAGTTGTTGTTGTTGTTGTTGTTGTAGTAGCACTACTAGTAGAAGTAGTAGTAGTAGTATTGCAGCCAGATTTGAAAATGAAATGAAACTTGAAATGGAATTTCAACTTTCTGTTATGAAATTCAAACAACTAATACATCTATGCCACCAAACATAGTGCACTAACTAACTAACTAACTAACTAACTAACTACATAATGAACAAATAAACAAACAAACAAACAAGCAAACAAACACACAAATGAACAAGCAAGCAAACAAACAAACAAGCAAACAAACAAGGAATCAAGCTAGCAAACAAATAAACTAGCAAACAAACAAGCAATCAAACAAACAAGCAAGCGGACAAACAAAGAAGCAAACAAACAAACAAGCAAACAAACAAACGAGCAAATAAACAAAACCAAACAAGTACACAAAATCAAACAAGCAATCAAACAAAGAAAACAAAAAACAAGCAAAGCAAACTAACAAAACAAGCAAGAAAACCAACAAGCAAACAAACAAGCCAGCACACATAAAACAAGCAAGTCAAACAAAAGAGCAAATAACTAAACAAGTAAACAAAAAACAAGTAAAGCAAACAAGCAATCAAACAAACAAGCAAACGAACAAACAAAGAAGAAAACAAAAACAAGCAAACTAACAAAACAAGCAAACAAACAAACATACAAACAAGTAAACAAAAACAAACAAACACGCAAGCATACAAAAAAGCAAACAAAAACAAGCAAAACAAACTACAAAACAAGCAAGCAATCAAACAAACAAACAAACAAACAAACAAACAAACAAACAAACAAACAAACAAACAAACAAACAAATAAATCAACAATCAATCAAGCAGGCAAACATACAAGCCAGTACACAACAAACAAACAAACAAACAAACAAACAAACAAACAAACAAACAAACAAACAAACAAACAAGTAAACAAAAAACAAGCAAATCAAACAAGCATATTATTATTATCATTATTATTATTATTATTATTATTATTATTATTGTTGTTGTTAATAATATAATAATAATAATAATACAATTATAATAATGATATATTATAATATATTATAATATTAAGATAATTATAATATCTTTGTTGTAATTAATAATAATAATAATGATAATAATAATAATAATAATATAAGACACATATCCTTGTTATTTTATTATTATTATTATTATTATTATTATTATTATTATTATTATTATTATTATTATTATCATCCTTACTATTATTATTGTTAATAATATTAGTAGTAGTAATAATAATAATAATAATAATAATAATAATAATTATTATTATTATTATAATATGTGTCTTATATCATCATCATCATTATCATCATTATTATTATTATTGCAACAATCCAAACACAAAATGGTGCTTATACAACAATAACTTCTCCGACTGCAGAGGAACTGCAACTTTCTATTCAGGAAGGCGAACAGCTAGTACATCCATGCCACCAAACATGGTGCACTTTCCTCTTCCAAAATCAGAGCCCAAAGTATGTGGCACTTGTGCTAGTAGAAAGCATGGAGTGCGGGGATGAGAACAGCGTGTGAAGCGGAGGAGTGTGGATGAATGGGGGAGCAGACGCCCACGCAGACGTGTGGGGGATTTGAGTGGACGTCACAGGAACAGAGTGTGTGTGGGAGAGGAAAGGAAAAGAAAGTGGGCGTCTAGTAGGCTCGCTGCCACTGATGCTCTTATATGGAGCGTGTCTTTTTCTCTCGTTTCTTACTACCGTTCTTTGATTTAGGTCAGAATGGATTTTTTTAGCTTTACTTTTCATGGCTGTCATATATAACATAATGTAGCTGTTGATATAGACATATCAACAACTGTTGATATAGTCTGTTCATCTGTTCCATCTGTGCTGATTTTAATGACTGTTGTATAATATGTATATGTGTCAGACGGACATCTTTGGATGCTGTGTTGCGTCTCACTGTTTCTTCAGTGACTTTTGGAAGTTTTAACATGCCATCTTAAGTTAACAAAGAAGATACTTTATAAGACGTCTTCTAAATCATGTTTTTGCCTTGCTCTTTGTTGAAACGAATGGTCTGACGTTTTTTTATTTGACATTTTATATTTGGTTTTTGACGTAAAATACTAGCATGAGTAATTTTTTCAAGTTAGTTTCTTGTTTTCTGAATGCTTGCAGTAGCTTTAGAATCTACTAGTAAATGTTAAAAATGTTTCTTATTTGTTTGTGTGTGTTTGTTTGTGTGTGTGTGTGTGTGTGTGTACGTGTTTTTGTGACATATCAGGACACAAATCTGTATAATGACATGGGTATGACACAGGTATTACAAAAAGAAGGTGACATATGAAGACATTAGTGACGTCCTCATTTCTCAAAAATCGTATAAAATCCCATGGGATGAGATTAATCAGAGAGTAAAGCTGAACACAGTCTCCTGTGATGGTTGGGTTTAAGATAAGGGTGAGGGCAAAACAAAATATGGTTTGAACAGTATAAAACAGGCCCAGATTGGCTAATCGGGAGGACCGGGAGAATTCCCGGTGGGCCGGTCCGTTTTCTGGCCACGAGGGCCGGTGTCCCTAGCTCCAGAATCTGTTGCTCTCAGCAGTCACACTTTTTAAAAATTGATTTATTTATTTACTTGACCACAGTCTTCTTATTCATTATTTTACCGCAGCTCTGCTCTTTTTATCTATTTTCTCGCAGCCTCGTGAGCAAGATGCAGCCTGCAGGTTAATGATGATATAACTCAGATGTGTCACCTCTCAGCATAGAGCTGTTGTGGACCAGTGGTTAGCACGTTAGGTTATGATGCTGCTGACCTGGGTTTGATCCTCTTCTGAGTAAGAAATTTTTTTAATTTTTATTGTTAAGACATATTATACTGTTAGGGTTGTTGAACATTTGAAGTTCTAAAGCAGCTGTTTTCTGAAAAAAGATGTGATAGTGTAATTAGAAACTGAATTGGAAATGACCTTATTTTAATATAGTCAGCCATGAACTGAGGTGGCCGGTCTGAGGCTTAAACTCCAGGGCTGAAAAGGAGTCCCACTCCGGCCCTGGTATAAAAGGAATGGAAACCTATGTAATCTACTCACTTTTCACAAAAACAATCAGGTGTGTGTGTGTTTTGCACAATATTTATGTATAGAGAGGTCTGTTAGTTGTTCATGTTGGCTTTGGTTAATAATGCTTCTGCTACTGTATACTGTTAGTGTATGTACTATATATATAATACATACACTGTCAAAAAAATCATGGTTGCCTTAATCTTTTCAGCTGAATCAAACTAACCTTATTACTCCATTGAACTTATGTCATGGTAATCTGACTTAAAACACCTTGCACAACTTGTAGAATTAAGTTAGAGCAAAGTTGTTTTAGTAAGTTACAATGACCTAAACATACGTTGTCAGAACTAATTGATCATAGAATTTTTATAGCGTTAATATAATATATCTGTTGTGTTTTTGAGATTTCCTATTTGTTTTCTACACTGTAAAACCCAATAAGTTAAGGTAACTCAAAACATTTGAGGAAACTGATTGCAACAAAGGCGATGCAGTGGCGCAGTAGGTAGTGCTGTCGCCTCACAGCAAGAAGGTCGCTGGTTCAATCCTCGGCTCAGTTGGCGTTTCTGTGTGGAGTTTGCATGTTCTCCCTGCGTACATGCGATACAGGTGAATTGGGTACGCTAAATTGTCCGTAGTGTATGAGTGTGTGTGTGTGTGTGTGTGTGTGAATGTGTGTGTGGATGTTTCCCAGAGATTGGTTGCATTTGGAAGGGCATCCGCTGGGTAAAAATGTGCTGGATAAGTTGGCGGTTCATTCCGCTGTGGCGACCCCAGATTAATAAAGGGACTAAGCTGACAAGAAAATTAATGAATGATTGCAACAAACCATTTAAGTTCAAAAACTAAGCCTAATGAGTACTATAAACTTAATCTATTTGAGTAGATGAAGCAATTTGAGCACAGTAAAACCCGATAAATGAAGAGAACTCAAATCAACTTATTTTAAAACCCAAAAGTTAAGGCAACTCAGACCATTTAAAGAAACCAATTGCTACAAACCATTTGACTTAAAAAAAGTAGTCTACAATATATGAGTACTGTAAACTTACACCATTTAAGTTGAAGTAATGAGGCATTTACAGTAATTAACTCATAACCTTCAGCACTGACTTCAAAACTCTTTTCAAATGAGTAGAGTTATCTTTTATTTGATAATGATGACTGTTGCGTTTGACAGTGTATGGAATAAAGAAAAAAAGTCAGTATATTGAGGTTTCATGAGGGTAAGCAAATCTAGCATTATAATAATGTAAGTAATTAAATAATTATTACATCTGCACAAGCTAATTTGCCTCAACAATTTCTCAACAATTAAATTTGATTTGTTCACTGAAGAAGTAAGTAATTAAGGGTGTGACGACAGGGGCCGGGATTAAATGCAGCTTTAATTCAGCGTAATCAGACAGGCAAGGTTAGTACAGGAGAAAACAGCACCATAAAGGTAATCCAAAAGAATGGTCATGACAGGTCAAGGCAGGTGGCAAAACAAACATAAACAGTAAACAAACAAGGGTTCAAAAACACTGCAAGGAAAACGCTTTGTAATGCTCACTACAGATAGAAAGAATCAGCATTGAATGTGTGTGTGTGTGTGTGTTTGTGATGTGTATATAGTCCATTTAATAATAATAATAATAATAATAATTCTTTACATTTATATAGTGCTTTTCTGGGCACTCAAAGCGCTTTACACAATGGGGGGATCTCCTCATCCACCCCCAGTGTGCAGCATCCACCTGGATGACGCGACGACAGCCATTTTGCGCCAGACCGCACACCACACACCAGCTAATTGGTGGAGAGGAGACAGTGATGAAGCCAATTGAATATGGGGATGGTTAGGAGGCCATGATGGACAGAGGCCAGTGGGCAGATTTGGCCAGGATGCCGGGGTCAAACCCCTACTCTTTTCGAAGGACATCCTAGGTTTTTAACGACCACAGAGAGTCGGGACCTCGGTTTCAAGTCTCATCCGAAAGATGGCGCTCACTGAGCAGTATAGCATCCTCGTCACTATACTGGGGCATTAAGACCCAAACAGACCGCAGGTTGGGCGCCCTCTGTTGGCCTCACTAACACCACTTCCGGCAGCAACCTAGCTTTCCCATGTAGTCTCCCGTCCAGGTACTGACCAGGCGCAGCCCTGCTTAGCTTCAGCGGGCGACCATGTGAGAGTTGCAGATAGCTAGCTGCCGGCTAATTACATGCAGTGTAATCATTGGTTATGAACCACAGCTGTGTGTGTAATCAGCAACCCAGGCTCATTCTGAAAACGTTTCGCTATATACATTTCTGTAATATGTCAAAGCGCCAAATATGTTCTAGGAGCTATTTTTTTTGCATGTTTTGTTTTCGCGAATCCACCTATTCTCTTTGTGCCTGCTCTTCTCCTGTTAGGGTTGGGCATCTAAGCTATAATGTCGATCCGATACGCATCTCGATACAAAGAATACGATCCGATATATTAGCGATACATTTATGACATATTGCGAAGCGACACGATACGATTCACACCCATATCACGATACAATGCGATAATTCAGCACTAACTAATTAAATCAAGTTTATGAGATTATGTAAAAGAGGATGCTGTGCCATTGAATGAGTTTGATTATTTATTAACCAAGCAAAACCAAGACTTTTTTTACAAACTGGCTTTTCTCTCAGAGCCAGAGTGTCAGTTTACAGTAGAGGGCCATTTTAGAACATATAGCACATATTATTTAAGTATTTTCAAGATAAACAGAATGTATAAGTGCAATATATATTATAAATGTATATATTTGCACTCTTTCAACATAAAGGTTTAGCATTGCACAACAAGAATTGTGATTTAACTTTTCAACTATGAAAACAAGTTTTACAAAGATATATTTTGCCACTGATTATTCAAAACTTACCCAGATAGCAGGCAGTAATCGGCCCGAGCTCGGCTGCCCTCCGGCGCCTCCGGCTCCGACTCGGCATCGGCGAGTGTTATCCGGGCCGAGTGCGGCCCGCAGCTCGCTCGCGCACATGCGGTTGTGATACGGCTGTAAAGCACTGGCCCGATTCCGGTCAACCATATGGCAACCGATTAAGGCTGATGGCAACCGATTAAGTCCTTTATTTATCTAGTAATCTGTTAGCTCCACGTTTAATGATAATTTGAGAAAATATTCATGGTACGATAGCAAAAAAAAAAAAAAAAAAAGAATATTTAGTGTGGATGTTCGCAATGTTTAGACGCAAACAAAGCAATATTATTTATAAATAGATTATACATGTCATCTAGAGAAAAACTATGTAAAATTCGCTTATTTTTGAGATAGCACGCTCCTGTGCTGACTGTTTTTGTTTTAAAGCAGAAGTTGGTTTCATAATAAACACATGCGTGACTAAACTCATGATCCACACTCCAATCCAGACGGTGGCGGTAATGCTCCAAAAAGCTGGTTGTCAACCACCATGGCACGAAGATCACAAGAAGAAAAAGTTTTTTTTTTTTAAAGACTTCACGTGAATTCCGGTCAGAAAGGTAAGCTTTTTACTGCTTGTGTTCTGTATAATTAGCGAATTTAGAGCTTAAAACATTTCCACGGTGTTTGGTTGTAACAGCGTTTACTAATTTAAAACAGTTTGATACGAAATGTAACTTGCTTTAAGAAACACGACTGGAGCTAATGTATGCTAACGCTAACAGTTACAAACACGTCTGAAAGTTCCTTTTCCTTTTACACAATGTTAGATTGTAACGTGTGTAGTAACTGAAAACTATTTTAATTATTTTAAAGAAACATGAAACGAATTTGTGTGTATGCTAACTTTGCGTTAAAGAAAGTTTCTGTAGACGAATCCATTAACTAACATGGCAAATAGAGGTAAAGTTGGTTTTATATTCACACATTCGTTCATTTAGAAGTCTATATATTGTTTACCATGTTACTTTGAATATTCGAGTGGAATTAGCATGCCAGTATGACTTGAAAACAACATTAACACTGTTTATTTGACTGTGAACAATGCTGTACTTTGATAGTCATTGGCTGCTTATATGATTTCACTATTTAGATTTTGCAAATAATACTTTAATGAAATTATATTATTAAGGGGGAAGTCTGAATGTGTAAATATAAAACCAACTTTACCTCTATACATGGCAACGTGTTTTTTTCCTGATTTAACCTTATAAAGTACCGTGGATGTTGAAAAAAATCATTGTACAGGCGTATACTTATCCAACAGTATTAATTATGTGATTGTGTAAATAAAAACTAATCGTTTTGGATTAATAAAATATTATTGTTTATCTTGTTTATGCAGTTAGTCACGAAAAGTGATCGAAACTCGACTGTTTACTATTCTCTTTAAACTATCCAAGAGAAATATATTACTATGCACTTTAATTCATATGTGTTAGCCTATGTGAATCAATTATATCTTTTGTTCAAGCTGTAATGGTCAGTTTATGTAAAACTGAACGTCTTAAAGCAGATTTTGATGTTTTTTGTTTGTTTTTTATGTAATTGACGGTGATAAATTCTGATTTAAATGAATGGGTAACAATATTTGTTGGTTAAGTCTTATTGTTCTTGTTTAACAAAGGTTAGTGAGATCATTTTGCAGTACATCACGACCAAAGAAGTCAATGGCACACTCTTTTGAACGTGAATAGGCATGCTATAGTTGTGTGCTAAAAGTCCATTATAAGCTGTTAACTGCTGATACATTTTCAACATAAATTGAGCTTTTCAGACATTACATTACTAATTGCTTCACAAACAGCTGAAATGGTTTATTGTTATTGGCTATCATCATCAAACATTTTTCACAATGGTAGGTTAATCTTCATGGGTACAGAATAATGCATGTGCTTGGCCATCTTACAAATCTATGTCTCAGATTCATAAGGCTGTCACTCTGCATGAATCTCCGAATAAATCTTGTGCAACCTTCTGTGTACTGATTATTTACACTATAGGTATTATATGCATTAATTAACTTTGATAGTATTTTAGGATTTGAACTTTTCTTTACGGGAGGTTAACAACAATGTGATGTTTTATTATAGATGCATATGAGGAAGCTCGACTAAAACATCCACATGCAACTGTGATTTCTGACTGGTAGACAGATGAGGACGATGATTGCCTGTCATACATCTCAAGACAGAACAGGTTTGTTTGCAATTATTTTAAACACATACTGTCAACATTGTCATTGATCTATTACAACCTGTGAGTTTTGCCCTGGCACTATACTAAAGTGATGTTTTGTTTTGTAAATGTATCTGATCAAGGGACAGTATAGACGCATCTATACCATGATGAAGAAAAATTACTTTGAACAAAGAGGCTGGATAAAAGGCAGGTATGAAGATTTCAGAAATCAATGCAGCACCACAAGTACCATCACCATCAATGACTATGGCAGAAATCTTAAGACCACCATGAAGATGCACAGATACTGTACATTCCAGTACACCAGGCGTGTCCAAACTACGGCCCGCGGGCCATCTGCAGCCCAAAAAACATCTCTCGGCCCAAAAAGTTTGGACACTCCTGCAGTACACCTATGAACATTTACAGTCTTTGTTCTAGTGCAGTTTGAGATCAAGACATAACTTATTGCATCTCGTGATGTCTTTGTAAGAATTGAAGACATCACTAAATTTGTTAAGGTTTAATGCAGCTAGAAAGTAAAGATCAACTAGAGAATATCAGCAGTGTCTAACCCACTGTTGTATTTACAGAAGTTGTATGAGAATAAGCTACAGGTTGATTTATACTAATCTGTTTTTCTTTTTTAGCACGACTGACTGAAGTTTTAAAATCATGCAACGTCATAAAGCAGCAGCTGGGCCTGATTTTCACAAAACCAAAACAGACGTGATAAAATTCCAGATGTAAACACATTTGACCTTCCTTTGGCCAATTTGATTTGGAAAAGCTTGAAAATCAACTAAAGGAGCAGCCCGAACAAATGAAGAAACTGGTAAGTTCAAGCTCTTGCTAATTTCAAAGTGTTTTAAGTTTATTTATTTTTTTTTATTGTTTTTTTTTTTTGCTTCGTAGGTAGCCTACTTTTTTCCTAATTTTTTCTTTTTTTTTTACATTAGTACTTGTTCACTACTAATTATCTGTTTATCTTTTAATCACAGATGGAGTGAGGACAAATGTCCATACCACGCCACTGATAAAGAAGTGGAAAAATGCATTACAAGGTAGCTACAACTTGCCCCTGACAGGGATGGAGGAAGAAAGAAGAGAAAGCTAATGTGTCAAATGTCTACATCACTATTTTGTTTTATTTTTTAAACAACATTTTAAGTGTATTAGGATGTTCCCTGATACTTGAACAATTTGTTTCTTTCATTTGCATTTATATGTATGTATATGTATATATATATGTGTGTATGTGTGTGTGTATATATATGTATGGTATGTAGGTAGGTATGTATGTATGTGTGTGCGCCAAATTCTGAAGAAACATCTTGATACATTTTTAATAAACGTAATACAAATAAAATTATAAATATAAAATTGCACAAGACGTGTATATATATAAAATGTATAATCATCTCACTCATGTCTTGCTGTTTGTGCAATTGATTTTGTTCAAGTTTATTTAAAAATAAGTTTGACTTTATACTTCTGCAATTATTTATATATATATATATATATATATATATATATATATATATATATATATATATATATATATATATATATATTTGTTTGTTTGTTTGTTTGTTTATTATTTTAATGTTTTATTAAAAAATGTTTCAAGATGTTTCTTCAGAATTCTGCAGTACTTTTTACAAGTTTGACTTGGATATTTTACGGATTGTCATTGGTATTTTTAAGATGTTTCTTGCTATATCTTAAATTGGTTTCTATATTTAGGTTTATATAAAATTTAGCTGTTTGTACAAATTTTTAATTTAAGTCTATTGGGAAAACAGGGTTGTTTTAAAAACATCTGTGTGTGTGTGTTATTTTTAGATTTTTTGTTTAAATCTTTCTGTGTGTCTTTAATGTGTTGTTTTATTGTTGTTTTTATATTGATATTCTTGTGCACTACAAAATTATTTATAAAATTTTAGTACTATTTTTTTCTTGCAATTAATAAACGTTTAACATTTATTTATTTTGTCATTTGTCTGATTATTTTCGTTACAGAATGTGTATGCAGTTTGCACTTTATTCAAAGGTTAAACACAGTGCTTACACTTTGTGTTTACATTATAGCCGGTGTTTGCTGTTGTATAAATTCAAATGGTTGTAATACCATATATTAAGTACCAATGTAATACCAAAAGGTTTTATAAGGTGTATAAATACGGAGTCGCGCCAGCTCCGGGCCGCAGCGCACATTACCCTCGCGCCGATTCCGGCGCGGATGCGCAGCGTCGGCTCGCTTACGGCCGCCGCATCTGGCCCGCTTGATTCGGGCCGGAATCGGGCAGTGAGTCCACA